>NC_134267.1:239148051-239220668 GCF_031893055.1 Leptodactylus fuscus
AAGAGCAAACAATAATGTGTGTACAACCTGCCGTGCCTGTGCCAGCCGTACCAGAGACACCTGCTCCTATATTATAGCTGTAAGGATTGTGATAACAAACATATATCCCCATCTGCCTGTAGGGGGCGTGACAAGTAATAATGGGGCCCCATAGGAAAACTCTCAAAGGGGCCCCACTCTATCATAACCAGCTTAAGCAGCAAGTTCACAACTCAAAAAGTTTACGATAAGTTTGGTCCTCATTTGGATTTTGTAGAGGTGCAGGTATCTGCAGGGCTGGGGTGATATGCTGGGTCTGGTGACAGTAACCTATCTATCTGCAGGGCTGGGGTGATATGCTGGGTCTGGTGACAGTAACCTATCTATCTGCAGGGCTGGGGTGATATGCTGGGTCTGGTGACAGTAACCTATCTATCTGCAGGGCTGGGGTTATATACTGTTTCTTGTGACAGTAACCTATCTATCTGCAGGGCTGGGGTGATATGCTGGTTCTGGTGACAGTAACCTATCTATCTGCAGGGCTGGGGTGATATGCTGGGTCTGGTGACAGTAACCTATCTATCTGCAGGGCTGGGGTTATATACTGTTTCTTGTGACAGTAACCTATCTATCTGCAGGGCTGGGGTGATATGCTGGTTCTGGTGACAGTAACCTATCTATCTGCAGGGCTGGGGTGATATACTGTTTCTTGTGACAGTAACCTATCTATCTGCAGGACTGGGGTGATATACTGTTTCTTGTGAGAGTAACCTATCTATCTGCAGGGCTGGGGTGATATGCTGGTTCTGGTGACAGTAACCTATCTATCTGCAGGGCTGGGGTGATATGCTGGGTCTGGTGACACTAGCCTATCTATCTGCAGGACTGGGGTGATATGCTGGGTCTGGTGACAGTAACCTATCTATGTGCAGGGCTGGGGTGATATGCTGGTTCTGGTGACAGTAACCTATCTATCTGCAGGACTGGGGTGATATGCTGGATCTGGTGACAGTAACCTATCTATCTGCAGGTTTGGGGTGATATGCTGAATCTGGTGACAGTAACCTATCTATCTGCAGGACTGGGGTGATATGCTGGTTCTGGTGACAGTAACCTATCTATCTGCAGGGCTGGGGTTATATACTGTTTCTTGTGACAGTAACCTATCTATCTGCAGGGCTGGGGTGATATGCTGGTTCTGGTGACAGTAACCTATCTATCTGCAGGGCTGGGGTGATATGCTGGTTCTGGTGACAGTAACCTATCTATCTGCAGGACTGGGGTGATATGCTGGATCTGGTGACAGTAACCTATCTATCTGCAGGGCTGGGGTGATATACTGTTTCTTGTGACAGTAACCTATCTATCTGCAGGACTGGGGTGATATACTGTTTCTTGTGAGAGTAACCTATCTATCTGCAGGGCTGGGGTGATATGCTGGTTCTGGTGACAGTAACCTATCTATCTGCAGGGCTGGGGTGATATGCTGGGTCTGGTGACACTATCCTATCTATCTGCAGGACTGGGGTGATATGCTGGGTCTGGTGACAGTAACCTATCTATGTGCAGGGCTGGGGTGATATGCTGGTTCTGGTGACAGTAACCTATCTATCTGCAGGACTGGGGTGATATGCTGGATCTGGTGACAGTAACCTATCTATCTGCAGGTTTGGGGTGATATGCTGGATCTGGTGACAGTAACCTATCTATCTGCAGGACTGGGGTGATATGCTGGTTCTGGTGACAGTAACCTATCTATCTGCAGGGCTGGGGTTATATACTGTTTCTTGTGACAGTAACCTATCTATCTGCAGGGCTGGGGTGATATGCTGGTTCTGGTGACAGTAACCTATCTATCTGCAGGGCTGGGGTGATATGCTGGTTCTGGTGACATTATCCTATCTATCTGCAGGACTGGGCTGATATGCTGGTTCTGGTGACAGTAACCTATCTATCTGCAGGGCTGGGGTGATATACTGGTTCTGGTGACACTAACCTATCTATCTGCAGGGCTGGGGTGATATGCTGGTTCTGGTGACACTAACCTATCTATCTGCAGGGCTGGGGTGATATGCTGGGTCTGGTGACAGTAACCTATCTATCTGCAGGGCTAGGGTGATATGCTGGTTCTGGTGACAGTAACCTATCTATCTGCAGGGCTGGGGTGATATGCTGGATCTGGTGACAGTAACCTATCTATCTGCAGGACTGGGGTGATATGCTGGATCTGGTGACAGTAACCTATCTATCTGCAGGGCTGGGGTGATATACTGTTTCTTGTGACAGTAACCTATCTATCTGCAGGACTGGGCTGATATACTGTTTCTTGTGACAGTAACCTATCTATCTGCAGGGCTGGGGTGATATGCTGGTTCTGGTGACAGTAACCTATCTATCTGCAGGGCTGGGGTGATATGCTGGGTCTGGTGACACTATCCTATCTATCTGCAGGACTGGGGTGATATGCTGGTTCTGGTGACAGTAACCTCTCTATCTGCAGGGCTGGGGTGATATGCTGGTTCTGGTGACAGTAACCTATCTATCTGCAGGACTGGGGTGATATGCTGGATCTGGTGACAGTAACCTATCTATCTGCAGGTTTGGGGTGATATGCTGGATCTGGTGACAGTAACCTATCTATCTGCAGGACTGGGGTGATATGCTGGTTCTGGTGACAGTAACCTATCTATCTGCAGGGCTGGGGTTATATACTGTTTCTTGTGACAGTAACCTATCTATCTGCAGGGCTGGGGTGATATGCTGGTTCTGGTGACAGTAACCTATCTATCTGCAGGACTGGGGTGATATGCTGGATCTGGTGACAGTAACCTATCTATCTGCAGGGCTGGGGTGAAATACTGTTTCTTGTGACAGTAACCTATCTATCTGCAGGGCTGGGGTGATATACTGTTTCTTGTGACAATAACCTATCTGCAGGGCTGGGGTGATATGCTGGTTCTGGTGACAGTAACCTATCTATCTGCAGGGCTGGGGTGATATGCTGGTTCTGGTGACACTAACCTATCTATCTGCAGGGCTGGGGTGATATGCTGGTTCTGGTGACACTAACCTATCTATCTGCAGGGCTGGGGTGATATGCTGGGTCTGGTGACAGTAACCTATCTATCTGCAGGACTGGGGTGATATGCTGGATCTGGTGACAGTAACCTATCTATCTGCAGGTTTGGGGTGATATGCTGGATCTGGTGACAGTAACCTATCTATCTGCAGGACTGGGGTGTGTCACGGGATGGTTAGAGTCTATACTATAGGCAATGTGTAATATATATTTCATGTGGAATGTATTCTCTAACCTGTTATATACATCAATGTGTAGTTGGCTGATTGGGGTCTAGTGTGTTAGCACATTGTATGCAAATCCCTCTAACTAGTGAGGACCAGTGAGGACAATGGGTGGAGATAATCTGATCCGTGTCTCCAAGAAGATGTTGGACTGTGCATTGTTCAAAAGAGACAGGGAGTCTGCTCTCCTTGGCATAGGTGAGGGGGGAAGGATCTGTGGCTCAGCCCTTCCCACCCCCAGGTATAGGAAGTAACAGTTTAGTATATAGTATATAGCTAGCAGTTAGTATGTGTTAGCCGGCCTGTGCACAGCTCTGCAGAGAGCCAGAATTTAGTTACAGGACCAAGGAACCAAAGTTATCATTGGATTGTGACTTCTGTGGACTTATTGTTATTACGGTTGATGTGACCGCCGCCGGCTACTAACTTTGTGGATTACAATAAATTGCTGTTGTCTCCCGACCTCTTGCGTCCCTGTTGATTCAAAAGACCATCCGGAGGAAGACGTATACCTTTGCTCCGTGACAACTGGTTGGCAGCGGTGGGATCAACAGCGGACAGCGAGATGGACTACAACAGCCCAGCGATTAATGGAGCCACAACCTCAGAATACAGGAACTGGACTATGGCAAGTCTACAAGTAAGGGCCCGGGAACTAAACCTGAGTTACCAGGGAAGAACGAAAGATCAACTGATCGAGGCACTGGAGGAGATGACCCTGCAAAGCGACCATGAGGAGGGCTGCCCCCAGGAGACAGTAGAAATACGGGAGCGGCAGGTACAGACCCAAAAGAGCAGATGGGTTGTTTTGTATGAGGAGGAATTGGCAGTGCTGGGGCTAGGAGCAACTGCAGAGCAAAGGAGTAGAGCATTACAGAGGGCTCAGGAAACGGAGAAGGAGGAACAGAGAATGGCGCATGAAAAGGAAAGAATGGCGCATGAAATGTGAATGGCTGAGATAACTATGAGGAATTATAATCAAACGTCGACCCCCAGCCCAACAGTGAGAGAACCACCATATGTCTCCCATAAACACTTCAAGACCTTTGAGGAAGCGGCTGGGGATGTTGATGGATATTTTCAGGACTTCGAACACCAGTGCCGCCTGATGGAAGTCCCAGAGAAGGATTGGGTCCGGTATCTGGTGGGGCACCTACGGGATGGGGCTGCGGAAGCTCTCAGAGCCATGGACCCTAGTGATCAGCGGGACTATGAGGCCATTAAAAGAGCGGTGCAGAAGTATTATGCAGTCACTCCAGAGACCTACCGAGTTCAGTTCCGCTCTTTGTCTTACAATGGGGGAAGCTCCTTCCACATGTTCGCCCACAAGTTGAAGCAAGCATGCAAGCGCTGGCTAGAAGGAGAGGAGGCTGTCACAGTCGATAAGATCCTCCAAGTCATACTTAAGGAACAGTTCTTTTCCCAGTGCCCCGCTGAGATCCGTGAGTGGGTGCTGGAACGGAACCCAGCCACAGTTGAGCAAGCTGCTTCCCTTGCAGATGAGGGCCTGACCATCAAGCCGCAGTGGAAGAGGTTGTTTGCAGAGGAGCGGAAAACTACCACAGTCCGCCAGACACCCTTCAGCCAGCCAACCACCTTTCGTGCCCGGCCTCAGGATTACAATTCCCCCTCTACCCCTGTCCCAGCCCATCGGCCTCCAGCTATGAACAACCCTGTCCCTAGACAACGACCTACTGGAAGAATGCTAGAGCGCAGATGTTTTGGGTGCGGGCGGCCTGGACATTTGCAAGCTAGTTGCCCTGTTAACATGGGGGCACGGGCCACCGTGGCATCCCGGCCTATTCACTACCTGGGAACCACTCCTAGGACAGAAAGTTTGGCCCCATTTCCAGATGACTCCATGAATGACCCATATGTTCCACCTCCAGGGGTCTATGGGATTCAGCCTTCCGCCACACATCCCGCAAACCTTCAGAGGAAGCACTTGCAGGAGGTCCTACTGGATGGCCGAACAGTTGTTGGATTCCGGGACTCGGGAGCTTTCCTAACGGTAGCGGACCCCCGAGTTGTGCGACCCGAGGCCCTAGAGGAGGGCCCTGGCATTTCTATCAAGTTGGCAGGGGGTACTCAAAGACGTATTCCTAAAGCTACCGTGGAACTCGACTATGGTTATGGACCAAAACGATGCACAATTGGTGTGATGAGCGGGCTGCCGGCCGATGTTCTGTTAGGCAACGATGTTGGAAATCTACAGTGCCACTTTGTGGGAGCAGTGACCCGAAGCCAAGCTCAGGGAGAAGCCAACATGGATCCACCGGATTTTCTGACAGATGCCAGCCCTTCAACCCTACAACTTTACCATTCAGTACCGCCGAGGGAACCAACACCAGAACACAGATGGGTTATCCCGGCAGGAGGAAATATGAGCTATAGAGACTGATGTGCATTCCCCAATTTACCTGTGTAGGCCAATTGTGTCATGCACATGTTTTGAGAGGGGGAGGGGTTGTCACGGGATGGTTAGAGTCTATACTATAGGCAATGTGTAATATATATTTCATGTGGAATGTATTCTCTAACCTGTTGTAAACATCAGTGTGTAGTTGGCTGATTGGGGTCTAGTGTGTTAGCACATTGTATGCAAATACCTCTAACTAGTGAGGACCAGTGAGGACAATGGGTGGAGATAATCTGATCCGTGTCTCCAAGAAGATGTTGGACTGTGCATTGTTCAAAAGAGACAGGGAGTCTGCTCTCCTTGGCATAGGTGAGGGGGGAAGGATCTGTGGCTCAGCCCTTCCCACCCCCAGGTATAGGAAGTAACAGTTTAGTATATAGATGTAGCTTGCAGTTAGTATGTGTTAGCCGGCCTGTGCACAGCTCTGCAGAGAGCCAGAATTTAGTTACAGGACCAAGGAACCAAAGTTATCATTGGATTGTGACTTCTGTGGACTTATTGTTATTACGGTTGATGTGACCGCCGCCGGCTACTAACTTTGTGGATTACAATAAATTGCTGTTGTCTCCCGACCTCTTGCGTCCCTGTTGATTCAAAAGACCATCCGGAGGAAGACGTATACCTTTGCTCCGTGACAGGGTGATATGCTGGTTCTGGTGACAGTAACCTATCTATCTGCAGTGCTGGGGTTATATACTGTTTCTTGTGACAGTAACCTATCTATCTGCAGGGCTGGGGTGATATGCTGGTTCTGGTGACAGTAACCTATCTATCTGCAGGACTGGGGTGATATGCTGGATCTGGTGACAGTAACCTATCTATCTGCAGGGCTGGGGTGAAATACTGTTTCTTGTGACAGTAACCTATCTATCTGCAGGGCTGGGGTGATATACTGTTTCTGGTGACAGTAACCTATCTATCTGCAGGGCTGGGGTGATATGCTGGTTCTGGTGACAGTAACCTATCTATCTGCAGGGCTGGGGTGATATGCTGGGTCTGGTGACATTATCCTATCTATCTGCAGGACTGGGCTGATATGCTGGTTCTGGTGACAGTAACCTATCTATCTGCAGGGCTGGGGTGATATGCTGGTTCTGGTGACACTAACCTATCTATCTGCAGGGCTGGGGTGATATGCTGGGTCTGGTGACACTAACCTATCTATCTGCAGGGCTGGGGTGATATGCTGGGTCTGGTGACAGTAACCTATCTATCTGCAGGGCTAGGGTGATATGCTGGTTCTGGTGACAGTAACCTATCTATCTGCAGGACTGGGGTGATATGCTGGATCTGGTGACAGTAACCTATCTATCTGCAGGTTTGGGGTGATATGCTGGATCTGGTGACAGTAACCTATCTATCTGCAGGACTGGGGTGATATGCTGGTTCTGGTGACAGTAACCTATCTATCTGCAGGGCTGGGGTGATATGCTGGTTCTGGTGACAGTAACCTATCTATCTGCAGGGCTGGGGTGATATGCTGGGTCTGGTGACACTATCCTATCTATCTGCAGGACTGGGGTGATATGCTGGTTCTGGTGACAGTAACCTATCTATCTGCAGGGCTGGGGTGATATGCTGGGTCTGGTGACACTATCCTATCTATCTGCAGGACTGGGGTGATATGCTGGGTCTGGTGACAGTAACCTATCTATCTGCAAGGCTGGGGTGATATGCTGGTTCTGGTGACAGTAACCTATCTATCTGCAGGGCTGGGGTGATATGCTGGTTCTGGTGACACTAACCTATCTATCTGCAGGGCTGGGGTGATATGCTGGTTCTGGTGACACTAACCTATCTATCTGCAGGGCTGGGGTGATATGCTGGGTCTGGTGACACTATCCTATCTATCTGCAGGACTGGGGTGATATGCTGGTTCTGGTGACAGTAACCTATCTATCTGCAGGGCTGGGGTGATATGCTGGTTCTGGTGACACTAACCTATCTATCTGCAGGGCTGGGGTGATATGCTGGTTCTGGTGACACTAACCTATCTATCTGCAGGGCTGGGGTGATATGCTGGTTCTGGTGACACTAACCTATCTATCTGCAGGGCTGGGGTGATATGTTGGGTCTGGTGACACTAACCTATCTATCTGCAGGGCTGGGGTGATATGCTGGGTCTGGTGACAGTAACCTATCTATCTGCATGGCTGGGGTGATATACTGGGTCTGGTGACAGTAACCTATCTATCTGCAGGGCTGGGGTGATATGCTGGTTCTGGTGACAGTAACCTATTTATCTGCATGGCTGGGGTGATATTCTGGTATATTCTATAAATACTTTTTGATGTTTTTTATTTCTTTTTGGGTCTTTTTTCGAGCTTTGACTTTCGTCCTCTGGTAAATGTTGGCTAATGACGAGCGTCCTTGGTGTTTACTATGTTGGCGGTAACTGGCGGCTTTTATATAACCGCGTGTATTGATCGACATTCACATTGTAAGAGACTCACAGCAGAAAGTACAGCAGGAGGAAAAAAAATCCATCAGATCTTGTGGCCGATGTTACGTAACAATAATCCTTTCGGAGAGCGTATAGAATAATTCCAGGATGATTTTGCGCATCAGTAAATGTATCGGCGCGGCTTCTTAATAGGCAGCGCACACGGCGTAGAGAAGAGTCTCGGGTGGCGGGGTGAGGATGGGGAGAGTTGGCTAACTTTGATGTAGATTCGCTTTGACAACTTTTTGCTTTTCCTTCTCACAGAATTTTATGGGAAAATATTATCAAGGAGGTCAATGATCTAAATCCGAAACAGGAAAGCAATCCCGAGCAGAGTCAGGTGGAAATTTGCCCCGATCTGACACAGTAACAGGCCTTGTCGTCAATAATCTATGGGGGTCAAGAGTGGATAAGGACAAGGGATGATCGTGGTGGCTTATTTTAGGTAGTGGATTATGTACTGAATTTACAACCTGATCAAGGTGACTATGGGCCACTCCTAAGGGCATTGACTTCCTTGGTCTCCACCTTTTGACCCATATATACTGGTTTGGACTTTGATGCTTTGAGGCCATCAGGTTGCCACTTCTTGAATTGGTCCTTTTATAAGTAACAACTGGTCAAGGCCAAGAGTAGGCGAGGTTGTAGTCAATTACAGACCAAGCTCTGGGCTGGTGGAGTTTGTGCATGGTTATAGTGCAAGCAAGAGGTGGTGGCAGGCTGAGCTTGGCAGATATTTATAAAATGGGGAAGCTAAGCATTGGATGGGGCAGAGTACTGAGTGCATGTTCTGGCTAGAGGTGGCACGCACACCCTCGGGTCAGGGCAGGTAGAGAACATACATGACTGCAAACAAGGGGCAAAGTGTGAAGGACACAAAAGCAGGCAAGAGGACCTTGAGAGCAGACATGAGGTCCCATGCCCAATGGAAAAGTTAACATGCTGGCTGGCATGAACCAGCAGCCTAAACAGGGGCAAGTGGTGGGTCCTAGAATTAGGTGCCACAAGAACACTTGGGCTTCAGCATTGACACGGGGTACAACAACTCTTGTGTCAAAGTGTTATGACATCTACATAGCATCGGCGACTGCTGAGGCCCAATCAGCGATCTACTGAGGTTGCTGATGTCACCAAAGAGGCCAGAAGGTGCCAGAGGAAGGAGCACTGGACACTAAGAGAGATCCCGGGAGAGCTGAGAAAAGATGAGTGTGAGTCCTTATTTTTTTCTACGGCTCCCCTGGACCTCAGATTATTATTATGTTCAGTCCAAGATAGGGTTGAGCGATCGGGTTCGGAAAAGATCGGATCCCGATCAGTGATCGAGCAAATTTCATGATCGGGATCGACTGGAAAATGATTGGAAATCGGATTTTGAAATCTCAAGTTCGGCTCATCCCAAAAAGTGACTTTTCCCATAGAGAAGTATTGACTAAGGTTGAACGATTGGGTTCGGAAAAGATCGGATCCCGGTCGGCTATCAAGCAAATTTTGCGATCGGGATCGGCTGGAAAATTATCATAAATTGGATTTTAAAATCGATCCTGAAATCTCTAGATCGGCTCAACCCTAGCTCAAAACCAAGCTGGCTGGTGAACCTCATGAGATTTTATGAATAGTCTGACCCCTGAGGTCTTTCACCTTCTTATTATACACTTTCAAAAAATTTGTGGCCAACAATGAGGAGTCGAAACAGATGACTTATCTTGAGGTCCTCTTTCATCTTCCAGCCGTAGACAACCATTAATCCAAGACCATTTCCTGAACGTGCAACCAACTCTGAATATCTAATTCAACCAATAAAAATTTTGACAAATTTTGCCAACTCTGAGCTCATTCTCAAAGAAAAGATAAAAGTAGATTTACTACAAACCCGTCATGACTGTACCATGGAACAACTTAATTATTCATGGAAGAGCCTGGCCCTCGACAAACCCTGGAATGTTCCTGGTTAGATTTTCCCTTCGGCCTATTGTGTCCTCGTCCTCCAGGCCCGATCACACAATACACAGAGTTAATTATCCGGCTGGGGTACAGTTAATCCGCACACCATGACGGGGTGGATATGTCTCACCCAGTATGAGACGTCAGAAGGTGCGGGCGGTGGACCCTCATCGGAGCCTCTATTAGACGTCTATAAAACTAGGGATTGTGAGAAGGAAGCAGATGTCAGTAAATCACGTGGGCCCGCCATTCCCCTGAAGACCTCTCAGGAAGTTATAAAACAAGCTTCAAGCCTGTAACAAGGGTCTGGCACCAGGTCCGGGATGTGGCTGGAGAAGACTGCATTGTCCGTGTGGGATATTCTTCTGATCTTGGCTTCCTTCCTGGTTATTTTGTGAAATTTGTGCAAACGCCAGGAAAACCAAAACATGTTCCTTGTCTGAAAGGGTTAATGTTATCTTTTTGTAGGAACTGCTTTTAGGGTTAGACGTATGTCAGGGAGGGGCGTTGATATACTTGCAGTAATGTGTATGGAGTGCACCCCATGATGACATTCAAAGTGCCACCACCCGCACATACACACAGATAGAGAGCGAGCCACAGTGTAGAAACCCAAAGAAGCCCAGTTGGCCCATGAGAGGGGTTGGGGCCAAGACAAACTGGGGCCCCTATTTTCTTAGGAGACACAGAGTAGCCAACTCTTTTATTGTGCAGCTCAGAGAAGATCCTCGGCCTGAGAAGAAGAACCAGTCTACAAACCCTGTGATTTCATGTTGCGTAATAACACATCAACGTCTCGATAAGGTCCTGAACCTGTGGGCCGGGGGTGGATCACAGATCACCGCGTCTAAATCTAATCTGACTGCTCCCTTTTTATCACATTTGATCTATGTAACGTGGTTATGAGAAGTGAATGGCTCTCATGTAATTGCTTCTTAGAATTTCCAGTTGGGTTTGATGAATGGTGCGATGATGAAGATAAGCCGGAGTGACAGGGACCCAGGGCAGGCATCTTAATGACTTTTATACAACCATTACGAAGGGTCCACCTTAGGTTTATTGGCCAATTTAATGTCGGGACAGATGGTGTTTTCTTAATTAGTCTAAGTTTACAGTATTTTCTCCATTTCTTGACCAGATGGCGAACGATGACTGGTGGTGCTACAATGAAGCTGTCATCTCCATCACCTTGTGATAGGACTCCTGTGAGACAAGAACCAAAAAGTCTTAATACAAGCTAGTCTTCTAGTGGGGTGGCCTTCTCAAAGTAAGGTCAGATATTACTAAAAGATTTGGTTTGTATCAGCTACCCAACGTCTCAGTGAAAACTAGACTTATAATGGTCTTCACGGATGGTCTTCTCAAGGAAGTGGCCAATATCAAAATAAACTCTGGTCTAGATCAACAACCTTCAAAAATGTCAGTGAAATGGTCTTTAAGAAGAGCAGTCATCTCAATGTAGATCCCAATATCCATGGAAGATTTTGCCTAGATCGATGACTATCCAACATCTCAGCGAAAACTGTTCTAGAAGGGTGTTCGAGAAAACTAATTTTGTAAACTGATGGACTTCCATCCAGGAAAAATTTGGGCCATATCAATGACCATCCAAAGTCTCAGAATAAAAACGGTCTTCTACGAGGGTGGTCTTCTCAAGTCTTGTAAACTGGTGGACTTCTATCCAGGAAAAATTTGGGCTATATCAATGACCATCCAAAATCTCAGAATAAAAACCGTCTTCTGCGGGGGTGGTCTTCTCAGTGAAGAAAAATTTGGTTTATATTAATGAACACCTAAAATCCCAGGGAAAACAAGTTTTGTAAACTGGTGGACCTCTCGAAGAAGAGGTCAAAGAAAAATATGGTCTAAATGAACAGTCATTCAAGAGTAGTGGTCTTCTAGTCTTGTAGATTCCAATATTCAGAGAAACTTTGGTCCAGATCAATGACCATCCAAAATCTCAGGGAGAATTGGTCTTCTAGAGGAGCGTTTTTCTCTAAGAAGAAAAATTTGGTTTATGTGGACCACCCAAAATCACAGAGAAAATTAGGCTTTGTCTTCTAAAATTAGACTTCTAAATGGACATTCTTCTCATTGTAGATTCCAATATCAGTGAAACATCTGGTCCAGATTAATAATCGCCCAAATCTCAGAGAAAACTGGTCCTCTAGAGAGATGGTCTTCTCAAAGAAAAAAAAAAAAAAAACTAGCCCAATGTAGATCACTGAAACTAAAATTATCTATAAAAGACGTTGACTAGAGGGTCGTGTCAATGATAAAGCTGGTCTAGATCAACAACCACCCAAATTTTCAAGTAAAATTGTCCAGTTACATTGGTGGTTTACCAAAGAAGAGGTCGATATAGGTCTGATCTAGGTCAACTTGCAACAAAGGAGTGGTCCACTAAAGTAGAAGACTATAACAATTAAAAATCTGGTCAACGTGAACATCCACCAACATCTGAGGGAAAACTGGTCTTCTGGTGGTGGTCTTCTCAAAGAAGAGGCCAATACCACTATATGTTTTTGTTTGTTTTTTGTTTGAGAGGTTTCTGTCACCTTATCTCCAACCAAGAAACCAGCAGGCAGATTTAACAAGTCCATAGGCCAGGAATGTGGTGTAAAAAAGTTGCAAACCTTGGCATGGTGAGAGGGAAGCCTTCTGCCCTTTTCAGTTTTGTCATCATCCACTTTTCCACCACTTCATCAAGCACATCCTCCGTTGGGTCCTGCAAACCTTTGGAAGCTTTGGATGCATCAATGACACCCAAAATCTTGACCAGCTATGAGCTTCCAAAAGTTTGCAGGACCCAACGGAGGATGTGCTTGATTTAGGATGAGCCCTAAGCCCAGGCATCAAGAATTTTGAGCCTTCAGCCCACATCTAAAGCTTATGGCTAGTCTAATTGTTGTAGGTCTAGCATTGTATTCCTGCACCAGGGGGCTCAGGATGAGCAATCCTTTGCCAGCAGGTAATGTTGTAACTGCAGTCTACGGTGAGAAGGTTTTTTTAATGGCCCAGCCAGCTGCTCTGTATTCCGCTGCCCATCATTCTTCCTTGACGCTTTCCCACAGTTAATGTATCGCTCCACGTCCAGAAGTCTCCTCTGTAATGAAGTGACTGTGACCGGCAGGTTCTGCTCAATATTTACCATGCAGTGCTCCGAGGTTTCAGGTGTCAGCTAGACCGTAATAAATGTTTACACGTTTTCTCCAACGACTTGGTCCTCACCATCTGTTAGAGTATGGAATGTAACCAAGGGTCATCCATCACATTTACAGTACAGGAGCAGGTCCCTGCAGAGATGCCGCTCGAGAGGCCGGGCGACGGGCCAGCCTGCCAGTACTACATGTATACTAATAAAGTTTTATATAGGAAAATGTCATCTCCTCTTCCAAAACATCGGGTAACAAAGTACATCTATGCAGATTTTGGCTTTTGCAAAAGTTGAATGTTAGAGATACTTGAAGATACATGAAGTACTGTATATCGAAGAGAAGTGGCCCCAAAACTAAGACCAAACGGTCCCCCATTATGGTACTGGATTTTGCCACCTGGGATGGAAGATCCTGTGGTTTGCTGTTACCCCTTACCTAGGGTTTATTCACATTGTGTTATTTGCAGCAATTTTCACAATTATGTAAAAACGACAACAGTGAAGATCTACAATGTCTCTGCAGTAGGGGGATGGTATGGAGAAGGATGATGGAGGGTTGTGGTAAAGAAGTTTGGGGTGAACATAGACTATGGATTTGTCATAGCTGTCTTTTATGTTGTTTGTTGGAATGTAGGCTAAGGGCTCGTTCACACGGAGTAAATGCGCCACGCAATGTGGCGCGTTTACGGCGCATGTACGCCGCGTTTTTTACGGTGCACTATTACGCCGCGTTAGCGATACAGAAGATGATGGAGGCTTCTAATAAAGATAGAGGATAGAAGGTTGGTGGAGATACAGTGGAGCCTTCAAATGCTTCTTACAAAGCCACTCCTTCGTTGCCCTGGCGGTGTGCTTTGGATCATTGTCATGTTGAAAGACCCAGCCACGTTTCATCTTCAATGCCCTTGCTGATGGAAGGAGGTTTGCAGTCAAAATCTCACGATACATGGCCCCATTCATTCTTTCATGTACCCGGATCAGTCGTCCTGGCCCCTTTGCAGAGAAACAGCCCCAAAGCATGATGTTTCCACCCCCATGCTTTACAGTAGGTATGGTGTTTGATGGATGCAACTCAGTATTCTTTTTCCTCCAAACACGAAAAGTGGTGTTTCTACCAAACAGTTCCAGTTTGGTTTCATCAGACCATAGGACATTCTCCCAATACTCTTCTGGATCATCCAAATGCTCTCTAGCAAACTTCAGACGGGCCCGGACATGTACTGGCTTAAGCAGTGGGACACGTCTGGCACTGCAGGATCTGAGTCCCTGGCGGCGTAGTGTGTTACTGACGGTAGGCTTTGTTACATTGGTCCCAGCTCTCTGCAGTTCATTCACTAGGTCCCCCCGTGTTGTTCAGGGATTTTTGCTCATCGTTCTTGTGATCATTTTGACCCCACGGGGTGAGATTTTGCGTGGAGCCCCAGATCGAGGGAGATTATCAGTGGTCTTGTATGTCTTCCATTTTCTAATTATTGCTCCCACAGTTGATTTCTTCAATCCAAGCTGGTTGCCTATTGCAGATTCAGTCTTCCCAGCCTGGTGCAGGGCTACAATTTTGTTTCTGGTGTCCTTTGACAGCTCTTTGGTCTTCACCATAGTGGAGTTTGGAGTCTGACTGTTTGAGGGTGTGCACAGGTGTCTTTTTATAGTGATAACAAGTTTAAACAGGTGCCATTACTACAGGTAATGAGTGGAGGAAAGAGGAGACTCTTAAAGAAGAGGTTACAGGTCTGTGAGAGCCAGAAATCTTGATTGTTTGTAGGTGACCAAATACTTATTTTCCACCATAATTTGCAAATAAATTCTTACAAAATCAGACAATGTGATTTTCTGGATTTGTTTTCTCATTTTGTCTCTCATAGTTGAGGTCTACCTATGATGTAAATTACAGACGCCTCTCATCTTTTTAAGTGGTGGAACTTGCACTATTGGTGACTGACTAAATACTTTTTTGCCCCACTGTATATGATAGATCTTAGGTTAGGAGGTAAGAGTCGATACAGAAGATGATGGAGGCTTCTAATAAAGATAGAGGATAGAAGGTTGGTGGAGATATATGATAGATCTTAGGTTAGGAGATAAGGGTAGACATACTGAAGATTATGGAGGCTTCTAGTAAAGATAGAGGACAGAAGGTTGGTGGAGATATAAGATAGAACTTAGGTTAGGAGATAAGGGTGGAGATACTGTAGATGATGGAAGCTCCTGGTGAAGATAAAAGACAGAAGGTTGGTGGAGATATATCTTAGGTTAGAAGATAAGGGTGGACATACTGAAGATGATGAAGGCTTCTAGTAAAAATAGAGGATAGAAGATAGGTGGAGATATATGGTAGAACTTAGGTTAGGAGATAAGGTTGGACATACTGGTGATGATGGCTTCTAGTGAAAATGGAGGATAAAAGGTTGGTGGAGATGTATGATAGAACTTAGGTTAAGAGGTGAGGGTAGACATACTGAAGATGATGAAGGCTTCTAGTAAAGATAGAGGATAGAAGGATGGTGGAGATATATGATAAAACTTAGGTTAAGAGGTAAAGGTGGAGATACTGTAGATAATAGAGGCTCGTGGTCAAGATAGAAGACAGAAGGTTGGTGGAGATGTATGACAGATCTTAGGTTAGGAGGTGAGGGTAGACATACTGAAGATTATGGAGGCTCATGGTAAAGATAGAGGACATAAGGATGGTGGAGATATATGGTAGATCTTAGGTAAGGGTGGACATGCTGAAGATGATGGAAGATTAGGGTGGAGATACTGTAGATGATAGAAGTTTAGCGTTGACATAAATGATGGAGGGTTACGGTGGATATCGCGTAGACGATTAGGGTGGAGAAAGCAGATGGAAGGTTTGTGTGAAGATAGATGACTAGGGGTACAGAGGAAATACCACGGACATTAGAAATTTGTGATGGAGATAAATATTGGAATGTTGGAGCAGAGACAAGAGTGAAGACAATGGTGGAGACAGCTGATTTGGCTAAGGCCATGTTCACATGTGGCGTGGTCTCTGTCGTTCGTATCCGCCATGGCACCCAAATGACGGAGAGCCTGATGCTAAAATAGCGGATACCTGTGCTCGCTCGTTCACCCCATAGACTATAATGGTGTCCGCCAGGTGTCCGGTAGAAACTCCTGAAGGACCCCTGATATTATACTGATCCCGGAGGAGAGAAAAGTCCTCCATGTAAGACTCTCAGCAGAATCTGTGACGGAGTCTCTTACAGACATGAACGAAGTCTAAGATACACGACAGAAGGTAACGATGGAGAACGATAAGTGACAAAGGCTTGTGGTGAAGATCGATGATAGAGTAGAATGGAGATGACGGTGGGGGGGGATGAGAGTGACATCATGTAGGTCTGTCTCGTTGTGTGGTGTCCTCCAGACGGCTGCGCCTCACCGCTGACTCACTTGGCACGGAGAGAATTACTCACAGGCTCCGGCTTCTTAATATTTCATGAATTATCTGAATCTTTCTGTTTGTAGACTTCATATTTAATGAGAGAAACAGAAACTTTCATCAGTGGCCGCAATATTTATAACATGGAGATACGGCCGAAGCCGAGAGCGAGATCCCGAGATCCTACAGTATATATATATATATACCTGCACTCAGAGAGTTACATAGGACTGCCGCTGACATATAGTACATTACCTGTATATAGAGAGTTATCACTGTGTTATCTGTGGTGTTACATAGGACTGCCGGTGACATCTACTACATTACCTGTATATAGAGAGTTATCACTGTGTTATCTGTGGTGTTACATAGGACTGCCGGTGACATCTACTACATTACCTGTATACAGAGAGTTATCACTGTGTTATCTGTGGTGTTACATAGGACTGCCGGTGACATCTACTACATTACCTGTATATAGAGAGTTATCACTGTGTTATCTGTGGTGTTACATAGGACTGCCGGTGACATCTACTACATTACCTGTATATAGAGAGTTATCACTGTGTTATCTGTGGTGTTACATAGGACTGCTGGTGACATCTACTACATTACCTGTATATAGAGAGTTATCACTGTGTTATCTGTGTGTTACATAGGACTGCCGGTGACATCTACTGCATTACCTGTATATAGAGAGTTATCACTGTGTTATCTGTGCTGTTACATAGGACTGCCGGTGACATCTACTACATTACCTGTATATAGAGTGTTATCACTGTGTTATCTGTGCTGTTACATAGGACTGCCGGTGACTTCTACTACATTACCTGTATATAGAGAGTTATCACTGTGTTATCTGTGGTGTTACATAGGACTGCCGGTGACATCTACTACATTACCTGTATATAGAGAGTTATCACTGTGTTATCTACGGTGTTACATAGGACTGCCGGTGACATCTACTACATTACCTGTATATAGAGAGTTATCACTGTGTTATCTGTAGTGTTACATAGGACTGCCGGTGACATCTACTACATTACCTGTATATAGAGAGTTATCACTGTGTTATCTGTGGTGTTACATAGGACTGCCGGTGACATCTACTACATTACCTGTATATAGAGAGTTATCACTGTGTTCTCTTTGTGTTACATAGGACTGCCGGTGACTTCTACTACATTACCTGTATATAGAGAGTTATCACTGTGTTATCTGTGGTGTTACATAGGACTGCCGGTGACATCTACTACATTACCTGTATATAGAGAGTTATCACTGTGTTATCTGTGGTGTTACATAGGACTGCCGGTGACATCTACTACATTACCTGTATATAGAGAGTTATCACTGTGTTATCTGTGGTGTTACATAGGACTGCCGGTGACATCTATTACATTACCTGTACTCAGAGAGTTATCACTGTGTTATCTGTGGTGTTACATAGGACTGCCGGTGACATCTACTACATTACCTGTATATAGAGAGTTATCACTGTGTTATCTACGGTGTTACATAGGACTGCCGGTGACATCTACTACATTACCTGTATATAGAGAGTTATCACTGTGTTATCTACGGTGTTACATAGGACTGCCGGTGACATCTACTACATTACCTGTACTCAGAGAGTTATCACTGTGTTATCTGTGGTGTTACATAGGACTGCCGGTGACATCTACTACATTACCTGTACTCAGAGAGTTATCACTGTGTTATCTGTGGTGTTACATAGGACTGCCGGTGACATCTACTACATTACCTGTATATAGAGAGTTATCACTGTGTTATCTGTGGTGTTACATAGGACTGCCGGTGACATCTACTACATTACCTGTATATAGACAGATATCACTGTGTTATCTGTGGTGTTACATAGGACTGCCGGTGACATCTACTACATTACCTGTACTCAGAGAGTTATCACTGTGTTATCTGTGGTGTTACATAGGACTGCCGGTGACATCTACTACATTACCTGTATATAGAGAGTTATCACTGTGTTATCTGTGGTGTTACATAGGACTGCCGGTGACATCTACTACATTACCTGTACTCAGAGAGTTATCACTGTGTTATCTGTGGTGTTACATAGGACTGCCGGTGACATCTACTACATTACCTGTACTCAGAGAGTTATCACTGTGTTATCTGTGGTGTTACATAGGACTGCCGGTGACATCTACTACATTACCTGTATATAGAGAGTTATCACTGTGTTATCTGTGGTGTTACATAGGACTGCCGGTGACATCTAGTACATTACCTGTATATAGAGAGTTATCACTGTGTTATCTGTGGTGTTACATAGGACTGCCGGTGACATCTACTACATTACCTGTATATAGAGAGTTATCACTGTGTTATCTGTGGTGTTACATAGGACTGCCGGTGACATCTACTACATTACCTGTATATAGAGAGTTATCACTGTGTTATCTGTGGTGTTACATAGGACTGCCGGTGACATCTACTACATTACCTGTACTCAGAGAGTTATCCCTGTGTTATCTGTGGTGTTACATAGGACTGCCGGTGACATCTACTACATTACCTGTATATAGAGAGTTATCACTGTGTTATCTGTGGTGTTACATAGGACTGCCGGTGACATCTACTACATTACCTGTATATAGAGAGTTATCACTGTGTTATCTGTGGTGTTACATAGGACTGCCGGTGACATCTACTGCATTACCTGTATATAGAGAGTTATCACTGTGTTATCTGTGGTGTTACATAGGACTGCCGGTGACATCTACTACATTACCTGTATATAGAGAGTTATCACTATGTTATCTGTGGTGTTACATAGGACTGCCGGTGACATCTACTACATTACCTGTATATAGAGAGTTATCACTGTGTTATCTGTGGTGTTACATAGGACTGCCGGTGACATCTACTACATTACCTGTATATAGAGAGTTATCACTGTGTTCTCTTTGTGTTACATAGGACTGCCGGTGACATCTACTACATTACCTGTATATAGAGAGTTATCACTGTGTTATCTGTGTGTTACATAGGACTGCCGGTGACATCTACTACATTACCTGTATATAGAGAGTTATCACTGTGTTATCTACGGTGTTACATAGGACTGCCGGTGACATCTACTACATTACCTGTATATAGAGAGTTATCACTGTGTTATCTGTAGTGTTACATAGGACTGCCGGTGACATCTACTACATTACCTGTATATAGAGAGTTATCACTGTGTTATCTGTGGTGTTACATAGGACTGCCGGTGACATCTACTACATTACCTGTATATAGAGAGTTATCACTGTGTTCTCTTTGTGTTACATAGGACTGCCGGTGACTTCTACTACATTACCTGTATATAGAGAGTTATCACTGTGTTATCTGTGGTGTTACATAGGACTGCCGGTGACATCTACTACATTACCTGTATATAGAGAGTTATCACTGTGTTATCTGTGGTGTTACATAGGACTGCCGGTGACATCTACTACATTACCTGTATATAGAGAGTTATCACTGTGTTATCTGTGGTGTTACATAGGACTGCCGGTGACATCTATTACATTACCTGTACTCAGAGAGTTATCACTGTGTTATCTGTGGTGTTACATAGGACTGCCGGTGACATCTACTACATTACCTGTATATAGAGAGTTATCACTGTGTTATCTACGGTGTTACATAGGACTGCCGGTGACATCTACTACATTACCTGTATATAGAGAGTTATCACTGTGTTATCTGTGGTGTTACATAGGACTGCCGGTGACATCTACTACATTACCTGTAGATAGAGAGTTATCACTGTGTTATCTACGGTGTTACATAGGACTGCCGGTGACATCTACTACATTACCTGTATATAGAGAGTTATCACTGTGTTATCTGTGGTGTTACATAGGACTGCCGGTGACATCTACTACATTACCTGTATATAGAGAGTTATCACTGTGTTATCTGTGGTGTTACATAGGACTGCTGGTGACATCTACTACATTACCTGTATATAGAGAGTTATCACTGTGTTATCTGTGGTGTTACATAGGACTGCCGGTGACATCTACTACATTACCTGTACTCAGAGAGTTATCCCTGTGTTATCTGTGGTGTTACATAGGACTGCCGGTGACATCTACTACATTACCTGTATATAGAGAGTTATCACTGTGTTATCTGTGGTGTTACATAGGACTGCTGGTGACATCTACTACATTACCTGTACTCAGAGAGTTATCACTGTGTTATCTGTGGTGTTACATAGGACTGCCGGTGACATCTACTACATTACCTGTATATAGAGAGTTATCACTGTGTTATCTGTGGTGTTACATAGGACTGCCGGTGACATCTAGTACATTACCTGTATATAGAGAGTTATCACTGTGTTATCTGTGGTGTTACATAGGACTGCCGGTGACATCTACTACATTACCTGTATATAGAGAGTTATCACTGTGTTATCTGTGGTGTTACATAGGACTGCCGGTGACATCTACTACATTACCTGTACTCAGAGAGTTATCCCTGTGTTATCTGTGGTGTTACATAGGACTGCCGGTGACATCTACTACATTACCTGTATATAGAGAGTTATCACTGTGTTATCTGTGGTGTTACATAGGACTGCCGGTGACATCTACTACATTACCTGTATATAGAGAGTTATCACTGTGTTATCTGTGGTGTTACATAGGACTGCCGGTGACATCTACTACATTACCTGTACTCAGAGAGTTATCACTGTGTTATCTGTGGTGTTACATAGGACTGCCGGTGACATCTACTACATTACCTGTATATAGAGAGTTATCACTGTGTTATCTGTGGTGTTACATAGGACTGCCGGTGACATTCCTAAATATTGCCGCCCTCTGACTACCTGCCTCGAACGCTCTGCCAGCTGGGTAATCAGTTTGTTGGCGGCTTCGCTGCCCAGATTAGATTCGTCCATTGTATCCGTAGTCGCTAATTGTTAGTGCAAACAAAAACATTATTAAACATTTAGAGAGCTATTTGTGGTGCGGGAATTATAGCCGTGAAGTGTCGCCCTCTGGTGTGAAGTATTTTGTTCTTGTACCCACCCTGCTTTCTACAGATCCTGAATGGCATATATACCAGCACAGTTATGCTGCATTATCCTCGCTCCTTGTTCCTTTTCCTATGTGAGTGTCAGTATCCACTGCCATCACTAACATTCTATTCATGTATCAGGAGCGCTGTATGTAGAGGAATGACCAGGAGGGATGAAAATATTCAATGTGGGATGTAAAATGGGAAGGGATTATATGGGTACATAAAGGGAAAATTTGGTTTAATAAGACTATTACTGACCAATCATCTCTGCTCCTTCTTCGGTGGGTGGAGTTTGCTCATGGCTGGTGACTTGTTGTGTGCAGCACAGTCTGCCGCCTCTCCTGGGCTTTTCCAGCTCACGCGTCTCTCCTAAATACAAGATCCATTTCACCATGTCCCATATTATTCGGTAAGGAACCCACCCAACACCGTCGAAGCCTGAGATGAGCAACACAGTTTCCTACAAATTTTCCAAAAATTTCCATGATGAGGGAACCATCTAAAATTGTTACAAATTTTCCAAAACATTCCCGGTTCCCAGATTTTTAGGGTTCTCCGCTAATAATAACCGTCGCTTCCTTCACCTTTCTGGCTCCCTTGTGGTGTCTGTGGTCCCATCGAGGACCTGTGCAAGACTCTTATGGCCTCATGGGTGACACCACGGCCCTGGAAAACAGAGTTCTGTGATTGGGCCTCAGAGGTCACATGGGGCACACAAACCTCAAGACATTATGAGTCAAAGCGCCATGATGTTGGCATACCCAGTCGCCCATTGGGTGTAGGATCCAGTCGTAGTCTCCCACCTATGGTCATAGTTGTAGAAGGTGATGGTTTCTACCACCTTATAAGTGTCCCTGGACCCATGTTCTTTACATCCTTATTACTCAAGGACCTGATGGGTTTGTACAGTCCGGCCCATCAACATATACATAAAAGCAGGACTCCATTCCCGCAGCTGTTGTCTCCTCTCACTGGGACTCATTCTTTGGCTTTTTCGACCTTTGTAGATTACACTCCCATGAGCTCTATCAGAGGAGTATTCGTGGGTGCCAACCTAAATATAGAGGAAGCAAAAATAACCAAGTAATAGTATAGGAAATAGGAGAGGAGGTAAACCAGAGGTCGAGTGACGGAAGAAAGGAGGTGGGAGTCAAGATGACTCTGAAAGGTCAGGAGAACAAAGGCCAAGGACACTTTCCCAAACACTGTGGTCATCATGATTTTCACACTATGGTGTTGATTTGGTCAGTGCCATAAACCAGTGGCTCTCCAGTTGTGGATCTCTAGTTAGTGGTTCCCCAGTTGTGGCTCTCTAGTCAGTGGTTCCCCAGTTGTGGATCTCTATACAGTAGCTCTCCACTTTAAGATATCTCGCCAGTGGTTCCCCAGTTGAGGAACTCTAGCCAGTGGTTCCCCAGTTGTGGCTCTCTAGCCAGTGGTTCCCCAGTTGTGGATCTCTAGCCAGTGGTTCCCCAGTTGTGGATCTCTATCCAGTGGCTCTCCACTTGAGGATATCTCACCAGTGGTTCCCCAGTTGTAGATATCTAGTTAGTGGTTCCCCAGTTGAGGAACTCTAGCCAGTGGTTCCCCAGTTGTGGCTCTCTAGATAGTGGTTCCCCAATTGTGGCTCTCTAGCCAGTGGTTCCCCAGTTGTGGATCTCTAGTTAGTGGTTCCCCAGTTGTGGATCTCTAGCCAGTGGTTCCCCAGTTTTGGATCTCTAGTCAGTGGTTCCCCAGTTGTGGATCTCTAGTTAGTGGTTCCCCAGTTGTGGATCTCTAGCCAGTGGTTCCCCAGTTGTGGATCTCTAGCCAGTGGTTCCCCAGTTGTGGATCTCTATCCGGTGGCTCTCCACTTGAGGATCTCTCGCCAGTGGTTCCCCAGTTGTGGATCTCTATCCAGTGGCTCTCCACTTGAGGATATCTCGCTAGTGGTTCCCCAGTTGTGGATCTCTATCCAATGGCTCTCCACTTGAGGATATCTCGCTAGTGGTTCCACAGTTGTGGATCTCTAGTTAGTGGTTCCCCATTTGTGAATCTCTAGTCAGTGGTTTCCAAGTTGTGGATCTCTAGCCAGTGGTTCCCCAGTTGTGGATCTCTAGCCAGTGGTTCCTCAGTTGTGGATCTCTAGCCAGTGGTTCCTCAGTTGTGGATCTCTAGCCAGTGGTTCCTCAGTTGTGGATCTATAGCCAGTGGTTCCCCAATTGTGGCTCTCTAGTTAGTGGTTCCCCAGTTGTGGATCTCTATTCAGTGGCTCTCCACTTGAGGATATCTCACCAGTGGTTCCCCAGTTGTGGATCTCTATCCAATGGCTCTCCACTTGAGGATATCTCGCTAGTGGTTCCCCAGTTGTGGATCTCTAGTTAGTGGTTCCCCATTTGTGAATCTCTAGTCAGTGGTTTCCCAGTTGTGGATCTCTAGCCAGTGGTTCCCCAGTTGCAGATCTCTAGCCAGTGGTTCCTCAGTTGTGGATCTCTAGCCAGTGGTTCCTCAGTTGTGGATCTATAGCCAGTGGTTCCCCAATTGTGGCTCTCTAGTTAGTGGTTCCCCAGTTGTGGATCTCTATTCAGTGGCTCTCCACTTGAGGATATCTCACCAGTGGTTCCCCAGTTGTGGATCTCTATCCAATGGCTCTCCACTTGAGGATATCTCGCTAGTGGTTCCCCAGTTGTGGATCTCTAGTTAGTGGTTCCCCAGTTGTGAATCTCTAGTCAGTGGTTTCCCAGTTGTGGATCTCTAGCCAGTGGTTCCCCAGTTGTGGATCTCTAGCCAGTGGTTCCTCAGTTGTGGATCTCTAGCCAGTGGTTCCTCAGTTGTGGATCTCTAGCCAGTGGTTCCTCAGTTGTGGATCTCTAGCCAGTGGTTCCTCAGTTGTGGATCTATAGCCAGTGGTTCCCCAATTGTGGCTCTCTAGTTAGTGGTTCCCCAGTTGTGGATCTCTATCCGGTGGCTCTCCACTTGAGGATATCTCGCCAGTGGTTCCCCAGTTGTGGATCTCTATCCAATGGCTCTCCACTTGAGGATATCTCGCTAGTGGTTCCCCAGTTGTGGATCTCTAGTTAGTGGTTCCCCATTTGTGAATCTCTAGTCAGTGGTTTCCCAGTTGTGGATCTCTAGCCAGTGGTTCCCCAGTTGTGGATCTCTAGCCAGTGGTTCTTCAGTTGTGGATCTCTAGCCAGTGGTTCCTCAGTTGTGGATCTCTAGCCAGTGGTTCCCCAATTGTGGCTCTCTAGTTAGTGGTTCCCCAGTTGTGGATCTCTATTCAGTGGCTCTCCACTTGAGGATATCTCACCAGTGGTTCCCCAGTTGTGGATCTCTATCCAATGGCTCTCCACTTGAGGATATCTCGCTAGTGGTTCCCCAGTTGTGGATCTCTAGTTAGTGGTTCCCCATTTGTGAATCTCTAGTCAGTGGTTTCCCAGTTGTGGATCTCTAGCCAGTGGTTCCCCAGTTGTGGATCTCTAGCCAGTGGTTCCTCAGTTGTGGATCTCTAGCCAGTGGTTCCTCAGTTGTGGATCTCTAGCCAGTGGTTCCTCAGTTGTGGATCTCTAGCCAGTGGTTCCCCAATTGTGGCTCTCTAGTTAGTGGTTCCCCAGTTGTGGATCTCTATTCAGTGGTTCCCCAGTTGTGGATCTCTATCCAGTGGCTCTCCAGTTGAGGATCCCTATCCAGTGTCTCTCCAGTGGTGGATCTCTATCCATTGGCCCGCCAGCTACTGTTTTATAGTTTCTAGCAAGTTTTGGAATCCATCATGTGGAGAGTAGTAGATATTCAAGCATGAGCTGCCAAGCCACCAGTTGAGACGTCACTAGTGCTCCCTGATCTTGGTGCCCAATTAGAGATGAGCAAACCGGTTTGGATTAAATAAAATTGGACCATATTTTCCAAATTTTTGATTTTGACAAAAACCCAAATTATTGGGCGTACCTTAAATGAAATTATGATACTCTAGTAAGGTTATATTCACCTTCCGTTGTCTCTTCTGGAACTCCTCGTGGTGTCCGGCACTCTTCTTCTGACCTCTTCCAGTCTCCCTGTTAACATCATCCGTCTTGGGGTCACCATTGAGGCAGAATCACTTGGCCATCTCACTCAGCGTGCCCCATGTGACTGCTGAGGTCCAATAACAGGCCTCCCGTAGCACATGACATCACTCAGGAGGCCGGAAGAGGCCAAAAGAGGACCAAGAGAGAACAATGGACGCCACGAAGAGACCCAGAAGAGTAGAACTTTAATATTTTTTTTACACCTCCAAGTACTACATGTATGGAGAATTTTTAACCTCTTATTTATCATTTTCGAGGAACAATAATTTCTTAATATATAGGACTAGTGATCGGAGACATGATGGCGGTTTTAGCTTTGCTTCGGGAGTTACTCTATCTGAGATTGCGATTGACTCAGCCCCAGACTCTCAGAGGCCGAACCGGGCTCATTGGTATTCCTTCTCGCTATCTCCCCGTACATCAGACCATCGGTCCTGAGGATAGCAATCTCTCACCTTGTACTTCTTTACTGATGTAATGAATAAATATCCATTCCACATCAAAAGCTTCAATTCCTTAGCCCTGTCCACAGCTCATCTACATACGACCCATGCACTCCGGCATCCTTATAGATCCTCCACCCGTCTTCCAAGACTTCAGAAGTTCTTCTAAGGTTCTTCTTTGAAATATTACTTTTAGTTCAGTCCATAGAAGAGTGGGCCACATCAAAGCATCAAAGGCTCCTGTACACCTATTCCAAAACCTTTGGACCTTCTCCAAATTTTTTGTAGAGAGGAATTATCCACAGGTTCCACAAGCAGAAGCAAGGTGAAACCAAGGGTTGATCCTAAGGACTTGGTCTCCAAGGTCAAACTAAGGTTCTTTGGGCAGACCAATAACATAATTCTGGTCCCTAGGAGATAGAGCCTTCAAATCTGCGTGTCTTCTGCTGGACCATCATTGTGGTGAAGTTTGGCCCCACTGGAGGACCTTCAGGTACTCTGGTGGATCAGTCCAACAGTACATCCGCCTACTACCACTACAGAAGCTCTCAATGAGTTAGACCTCAAGTGTTCTACACTGGTCTTCGGATAGTTAGGTAGGATTCTCCTTTAAGGATCTACATTGCATGAATGGACGCCACGATAAGTCTTCCAGCTGGTCTTCGGTTCCCGCTGAGATGTCATGATTTTCCACCTCCCTGAATAGTCCGGGGCTGCATTGCTAGGATACTCGGAGAGATAAGTGATGTCACCGGCCAAATCCTTCTTCAATCATATTGAAACGGTGATAATGAAAATAATGATGTTTGTTTTTTATAAAATGAATCTTATCATACGGCGGTTGTCAAATATCAGGCGTCGAGTTTCATTAGACTCTGGGTCTGCGTTGATGGAGGCCATAATAGACCAAGTAAATGAAGGTCACCTGGCTGCGGTAATGGATCAGTGCACCTGAAACCTCCTTGACGTTCTTCTGTTCTTCGCATCCCTCACTCTTCCACCAATACACCATAGACAGTTGTGGCCAGGTGGCAGCTATTCTTCTGAGCGTGCATGTCTAGGTGGCTGAGTTTGCATGTTTGTATCAATGGTTAGAGGGGAACACACCACTGCCAGGTTCCCTTGGTTGTAAGAACCAAAGAATTGGGAATGGTGACATCCAAAATGTCAGATCTGTCCCATCCCTGAAGTTGGCCACTGGGGTAGTGTTTTCAAAATTGTTGCGTTTATCAGGCTCTTCGTCCCACCAAGCAGATGTTCCATTTCAAATCATTAGATGGTTAGCTGGTAGGGTTGAGCGATCGGGATTGGAAAAGATCGGATCCTGATTGGTGATCCAGCAAATTTCACGATCGGGATTGGCTGGAAAATGATTGGAAATCGGATTTTGAAATCTGAAGATCTGCTCATCCATAAAAGTGACTTTTCCCATAGAGAAGCATTGACTAGGGTTGAACGATCGGGATCGGGAAAGAACGGATCCTGATCGGCGATCGAACAAATTTCACAATCGCGATCGGCTGGAAAATGATCAGAATTTGGATTTTCTGGTCCATCAGAGGCCCATCAGAGATTTTGCCAACCTACGTCCAACGTATAGGGTCACCTTAGAGGGGTGGATAGGTGATAAGTGTCTGACTATTGATAATCATTGGAACCCCAGCCAATCACAAGAATGGGGGTCTCTCGTACCCTCATTTGAATCAAATAGCAGTCTTGAATGGGGATGAACAAACCAAAAATTTGGCCAAAACTGCCACTTTGACTCTGGGTCTCTTCAGTGGCCCCTGAGGCTTGTTAAAATGGTATAATGTTGGCACCCCCCTCGTGACGGCTGAGCCCAATAACAAGCCTCAACGGTCTCCTGGGGCCCATGATGTCACCCAGGACTGGACGATGACCATGTTGGAGCGACGCACTCCAGCCCAGAAGAGGCGAGTAGGAAAGGTGCTTAGAAGTGTTTCTAAAGTTATTTTTCTGCACCTCCCTTGGGCCCTCCGAATATTATACTCAGGCCCAAAGAGAAAACTTTTGGTTCAGGACGAAACAAAACAGGCGGCTGACCCCCATGAATATCTCTTATGAGGTTGCCCACCTCTAGTCATGTTAAGCTTTGAGTCTGTACCTAAGTTTTTTCCCCTTTATATTTTTTTGGTTCCTTCCATCGCTCTTCTGTCCACCAGGGTGTAATAGTTAAGGTCTGTAGAGATGTGACCGATCCAGCGGATGGCGCTGACTGTAAGTGGTGCTTGTAAGGAGGTAATGGGTTAACGGGCCCATTAAGTATTGTTAATGGCTGACGTAGCAGAGCCGGAGTGTCGTCCTGGTTTATATCTGTACCATGTGCAGCTACTGGCAGCTTCATAGAGGACGGGCAGAAGATGGAAACAAGACGCTCTTATTTATCTACTAAGGGTTTAACCCCTTGTTGTACCAGACAAAGTATCATCTCCGTATAAGTTCTAGAACTTTCTAATAGATGTTGTGTTCCATTGCCTCATCATGCCTTCTAGACAATGCTCTGTGAGCTAAACACATCAGCAGCAGAGACACAAATCTATGACAGTTTGCTACAGTGTATCAATGTGGAGTCTAAGCTGCTTAGCTCACAGAGCATTGCCTAGACTGGATACAATTGTCTCTAGAGCGTTTACTACAGTTGTATCCAATCTGGACAATGCTCTGTGAGCTAAATACATCAGCAAATCTCTCTGTTGGTTTGTTACAATGTATCAGTCTGCTTAGCTCACAGAGCAATGTGGCTGACACTGGGAGGTCCCCACATTATTACTGATGTGGCGGGGTCTCATTTCCCATTGGCTGAGGTTCTGTATTTTCTGGAGTCTATGACTAGTGCGGGATCGGGATTAGTCAGCAGGTGATGGGGTCACGGCCAGGGGGTCGCACTACTGTTCTACTAATCTCTACTATAGAAGGCCGGTATCAGCCAAACGTCCACTACAAGCCATGACGAGTATTGTAAGAAGTCACGATGGTCGCACCTTGTGGCCCCTGCTCTCCACTGTCCCTTCTCCTGCACGGCCCTTTCACTCCCATCACCCAGCTTTCCCTCGCTGCGGCCCCTTTTTGGCAGGCGAAACCCTCAAGAATGTTGTTTGTTTTACTTGCCATTTTTACTATGTGTTAAGCTACAATCCTACGACGTAAAACTGCACAAAGCAAATATGTCCAATGCCTTTCTGTAAAATGACTTTTGTGGGCAGAATTTGGGCCCGTGGCCAGTGACTGACAGGGGTCAGCGTGTTATTTGAGGTCTTCAGTCTACTGTGTATGGGAACTTACAGCCACACACCAAGTCTGGAGTCAAGTACATGTATTACCAGGAGCTTCAGTAGCAGAGTTTACATTGGCCATGCTGTACATTATTATATTAATTCCATGGTGCTGTACATTATTATATTAATTCCATGGTACTCTGTACATTATTATATTAACCCCTGGTGCTGTACATTATTATATTAATTCCATGGTGCTGTACATTATTATATTAATTCCATGGTGCTCTGTACATTATTATATTAATTCCATGGTGCTGTACATTATTATATTAATTCCATGGTGCTCTGTACATTATTATATTAATTCCATGGTGCTGTACATTATTATATTAGTCCCATGGTGCTGTATATTATTATATTAATCCCATGGTGCTTTACATTATTATATTAATCCCATGTTGCTGTACATTATTATATTAATTCAATGGTGCTGTACATTATTATATTTATCCCACGGTGATGTACATTATTATATTAATTCCATGGTACTCTGTACATTATTATATTAATTCCATGGTACTCTGTACATTATTATATTAATTCCATGGTGCTCTGTACATTATTATATTAATCCCATGGTGCTGTACATTATTATATTTATCCCACGGTGCTGTACATTATTATATTAATCCCATGGTGCTGTACATTATTATATTTATCCCACGGTGATGTACATTATTATATTAATCCCATGGTGCTGTACATTATTATATTAATTCCATGGTGCTGTACATTATTATATTAATCCCATGGTGCTGTACATTATTATATTAATTCCATGGTACTCTGTACATTATTATATTAATTCCATGGTACTCTGTAAATTATTATATTAACCCCTGGTGCTGTACATTATTATATTAATCCCATGGTGCTGTACATTATTATATTAATTCCATGGTGCTGTACATTATTATATTAATTCCATGGTGCTGTATATTATTATATTAATTCCATGGTGCTGTACATTATTATATTAATCCCATGGTGCTGTACATTATTATATTAATTCCATGGTACTCTGTACATTATTATATTAATTCCATGGTACTCTGTACATTATTATATTAACCCCTGGTGCTGTACATTATTATATTAATCCCATGGTGCTGTACATTATTATATTAATTCCATGGTGCTGTACATTATTATATTAATTCCATGGTGCTGTATATTATTATATTAATTCCATGGTGCTATACATTATTATATTAATCCCATGGTGCTGTACATTATTATACTAATCCCATGGTGCTGTACATTATTATATTTATCCCATGGTGCTGTACATTATTATATTTATCCCATGGTGCTGTACATTATTATATTTATCCCATGGTGCTGTACATTATTATATTAATCCCATGGTGCTGTACATTATTATATTAATCCCATAGTGCTGTACATTATTATATTAGTCCCATGGTGCTGTATATTATTATATTAATCCCATGGTGCTTTACATTATTATATTAATCCCATGTTGCTGTACATTATTATATTAATTCCATGGTGCTGTACATTATTATATTAACCCCTGGTGCTGTACATTATTATATTAATCCCATGTTGCTGTACATTATTATATTAATTCCATGGTGCTGTACATTATTATATTTATCCCACGGTGCTCTGTACATTATTATATTAATTCCATGGTGCTGTACATTATTATATTAATCCCATGGTGCTCTGTACATTATTATATTAATCCCATGGTGCTGTACATTATTATATTAATTCCATGGTGCTGTACATTATTATATTATTTCCATGGTGCTGTACATTATTATATTAATCCCATGGTGCTCTGTACAGTATTATATTTATCCCATGGTGCTGTACATTATTATATTAATCCCATGGTGCTCTGTACAGTATTATATTTATCCCATGGTGCTGTACATTATTATATTAGTCCCATGGTGCTGTACATTATTATATTAATCCCATGTTGCTGTACATTATTATATTAATTCCATGGTGCTGCACATTATTATATTAATTCCATGGTGCTTTACATTTGGGGGTTACATATAGTACACAGAATATACAGGTAGATATAATACTAACAATGACCGGCTGGCACAGTGGGGTAGAGGGCCCTGCCCGCGAGGGCTTACAATCTATGGGGGAAGGGGGGTAGAGACAGAAGGAGAGGGGGAGACTGTACAGATGGTGGTGCGGTGATAGTGTTATTGGGGGGGTGTAGGCCTTCCTGAATAGGGGAGTCTTCAGGGCCTTCTTGTGGCCTGTGATTGTGGGGGTCAGTCTTACGCTGGGTTCACACCGCTTTCAGTTTCAGATATATGGAGGGGACAGGTTGTGGATGGGTTTGACTGTTAACGTTAGTACCTTCAATCCAATACGCTGGGCTATAGGTCGCCAGTGAAGAGATTGGCAGAGCCCATGAGTATCGGGGGGTGAGGTGAATTCAGCGAGCAGCGCAGTTTATGGTGGACTGGAGGGGGGCGAGGGTGTTTGCTGGGATCCATGGAGAAGGGTGTTGCAGTAGTCTAGGCGGGAGATTATGAGGGCCTGGACGAGCATCTTGGTAGTTTCAGGGCTGAGGAAGGGTGTGCTTGAGAAGGTGTTGAGGGTTTGAAGGTGTGACTTGAAGGATAAGTCGGAGTCCAGGGTTACCCCAAGGCATCGGGCCCGAGGAACAGGGGTAATTGTGGTTCCATTAACTTTGATAGATGGGTCAGGTGGAGGTACCATAGGGGGTGGGGTGAAGATGATAAACTCTGTTTTCTCCATGTTGAGTTTGAGAAAGCGGGAGGAGAGGAAGGAGGCTACGGCCGCTAGACAATCTGGAACTTTGGCCAGCAGGGAGGTCATGTCTGGTCCAGAGATGTGTATTTGGGTGTCATCGGCATAGCAATGGTACTGAAAGCCATGAGATTCTATGAGTTGGCCCAGGCCAAGGGTGTAGATGGAGAACAGGAGGGGTCCTAGGACGGAGCCTTGGGGGACACCTACAGAGAGAGGGCGAGGTGAGGAGGTGGTGTGCGAGTGGGAGACGCTGAATGTGCGGTCAGTGAGGTATGAGGAGATCCAGGAATGGGCCAAGTCTGAGATACCAAGGGATGAGAGAGTCTCTAACAGGAGGGAGTGCAGAACCTGGGACAGAGGCCAAAAGGGCTGCTGGTGCCGAAACTGCCCCCGGCAAAGGAGTCATGTCCTGGGGATTGTAGTTTAAGGGACTTTAGTGGGGTCGCCATGTCGGGATACTGCAGCTCTGCCCCAAGGCCCCAAAGGCTCAGGCCCTACAAAAGCTTTGAGACCACCCCTTTAATATCCGTCTGCCCCCGGTCTATGTATAGGTGTCATGTAGATACATACTGTATGTTACAGTGTATAGACCGTACTGTGTGATACTCCTGGAGGACGACGGAGGGGACGGGTTCTCATTTCTGGCTGCCGGTTCCTTCCTTTAACCCTTCGTCTGCTGCACCGACTCGTTCTCTACATTCCGGTCCCCGTGTTATTAATTAACTCACATTTTAATGAATTTCCTGCTTTTGTCCTCTCTGTTGGATCAGCCTGGCCAGATGTAAGCGGACTTTGTCAGGCGCGGTCACGTGACCTTAATCTGGAATTTAATCAAAATGAACATCATGGATGAGCCGCCCCGGACACGGCCGCGCAGGATCCAATCTGCTTATATAAAGCACAACCATTTATTGAATTGAGCAGGAGATTAGCGGCCGGGCCGGGGAGCGGAGGATTCACGGGGTTAATAAGATGAATGCTGCAGCCTGGAGGATCTATAGACCCCCCCATTATACATATATACTGCTACATACACCTTATAGGGACCAAGACCCCCAGTGATCGGCCATGATCGTGTGGTAGAAAGTGTTCAGTATCCCTACAGCACTCCCGCAGGAGGAATGAGGCATTACACCTGATGTATTTGAATCTATGGGCCATCCTTGTAAAGTGCAAATGTTCCGAGTCTTCCCAGGATTAGAGAACCCCTTTAAGTCATTTAAAGGGACTGTACTATTCCCTATTAATATGATAGGGGGTGACTTCACGGTTGGTGGTGGTATGAGCTATGGGACCCCCGCCAGTCATGAGAATAGGGGTATGATTCCCTGCCATTCAGCCTCTATGGGAGTGCCGGAGATATCCAGTGGGATGGGAACATGTGCCAGAGGTGGGGGTGGGGGGGTGACTTAAAGGAGATGTCCATGACTTTGAAATTGAACTCCCCTTCTTCTTCCTAAGTAACATCATATCCATCCGTCATGTGGCCATGATGCTGCTCAGTCCCATTCAAATGAAAGGGGCTGAGCTACAGTACCAAACGCAGCCACTATACAATGTACGGCGCTGTGCTGTAACGCCAAAGCCTATATTATAGCCCCCCCTTGTCTACGTCGTAATGACCCCATCGTCTACGGTTTATAATCGGAGACGTTTTAACTTAAAAAAAAAAAAAAAGTTAGAAAGTAACAAAAGTTTTCAAAAAGTTTCCGAAAAAAGCCCCAAAATGTATCAATTCCAGAGTGCTTGACGCAGAGGGAGGACGAGTGTTGGCGGTCTACGTAAGAGCGCCCCGCGGCCTGACACTGATAGATGGACGGGGCTGGCGGTGTTGATATTTAATGTACTCCGGAGTTATTATCAGTGTAATGAATCAGTGAGAGCGGCACTAAAGCAAACAACATCTCCTCCTGTCTGGCGGCATCATTCATCAGCCACTGCCATTGTCTCCTTATCATGGAGAGGAGCAGTAATGGCCTTCTAAAAGCCGCACAAAGCAAACATTTATAGAGTGCTGCCACCGCGTCATCTCCGAGCTGTCAGGTCACTGTCAGGGGAAAAGGCTTCATTAGTCAGACTGATGGCGGAATTATGGCCAACACTATCCAGCTATTATGTGGGTGCAGCGTGAGTGTATTATGTGGGTGCAGCATGGGTGTATTATGTGGGGGCAGCATGGGTGTATTATGTGAGCATTGTATTACTGTATTATGTGAGCACTATATGGCTGTATTTTGTGAGCACTGATTAGCTGTATTATATGAGCACTGTATGGCTGTATTACGTGAGCACCGTATGGTTGTATTACGTGAGCACTGTATGGCTGTATTATGTGAGCACTATATGGCTGTATTATATGAGCACTGTATGGCTGTATTACGTGAGCACTGTATGGCTGTATTATGTGAGCACTGTATGGCTGTATTATATGAGCACTGTATGGCTGTATTACGTGAGCACTGTATGGCTGTATTATGTGAGCACTGTATGGCTGTATTACGTGAGCACTGTATGGCTGTATTATGTGAGCACTGTATGGCTGTATTATGTGAGCACTATATGGCTGTATTTTGTGAGCACTGATTAGCTGTATTATATGAGCACTGTATGGCTGTATTACGTGAGCACTGTATGGCTGTATTATGCGGGCACTGTATGGTTGTATTATGTGGACACTGTATGACTGTATTATGTGAGCACTGTATGGTTATATTATGTGAGCACTGTATGGTTATATTATGTGAGCACTGTATGGCTGTATTATGTGAGCACTGTATTACTGTATTATATGAGCACTGTATTACTGTATTATATGAGCACTGTATGGCTGTATTATGTGAGCACTGTATGGCTGTATTATGTGGGCACTCTATGGCTGGATTATGTGAGAACTGTATTACTGTATTATATGAGCACTGTATGGCTGTATTATGTGAGCACTATATGGCTGTATTTTGTGAGCACTGTATGGCTGCATTATGTGAGCACCGTATGGATGTATTATGTGGGAACTTTATGGCTGTATTATGTGGGCACTGTATGGCTGTATTATGTGAGCACCGTATGGCTGTATTATGTGAGCACTGTATTACTGTATTATATGAGCACTGTATGGCTGTATTATGTGGGCACTGTATGGCTGTATTATGTGAGCACTGTATGGCTGTATTATGTGGGCACTGTATGGCTGTATTATGTGAGCACCGTATGACTGAATTATGTGGGCACTGTATGACTGAATTATGTGAGCACTGTATGGCTGTATTATGTGGGAACTGTATGGCTGTATTATGCGGGCATTGTATGGTTGTATTATGTGGACACTGTATGGCTGTATTATGTGAGCACCGCATGGCTGAATTATGTGAGCACTGTATTACTGTATTATATGAGCACTGTATGGCTGTATTATGTGAGCACTGTATTACTGTATTATATGAGCACTGTATGGTTATATTATGTGAGCACTGTATGGCTGTATTATATGAGCACTGTATGGCTGTATTATGTGAGCACTGTATTACTGTATTATATGAGCACTGTATGGCTGAATTATGTGAGCACTGTATTACTGTATTATATGAGCACTGTATGGCTGTATTATGTGAGCACTGTATTACTGTATTATATGAGCACTGTATGGCTGTATTATGTGGGAACTGTATGGCTGTATTATGTGGACACTGTATGGCTGTATTATCTGAGCACTGTATTGCTGTGTTATATGAGTGCTGTATGGCTGTATTATGTGAGCACTTTATGGCTGTATTTTGTGAGCACTGTATGGCTGCATTATGTGAGCACCGTATGGATGTATTATGTGGGAACTTTATGGCTTTATTATGTGGGCACTGTATGGCTGTATTACGTGAGCACCGTATGGCTGTATTATGTGGGCACTGTATGGATGTATTATCTGCACACTGTATGGCTGTATTATGTGAGCACTGTATGGCTATATTATGTGGGCACTGTATGAATGTATTATATGGGCACTGTATGGATGTATTATATGAGTACGGTATGGCTGTATTGTGTGCGCACTGTATGGATGTATTATGTGGGCACTGTATGGCAGTATTATGTGAGCATTCTATTACTGTATTATATAAGCACAATATGGCTGTATTATGTGGGCACTGTATGGCTGTATTATCTGAGCACTGTATTACTGTGTTATATGAGCACTGTATGGCTGTATTATGTGAGCACTTTATGGCTGTATTATGTGCGCACTGTATGGCTGTATTTTGTGAGCACTGTATGGCTGTATTATGTGAGCACCGTATGGATGTATTATGTGGGAACTTTATGGCTTTATTACGTGAGCACCGTATGGCTATATTATGTGGGCACTGTATGGATGTATTATCTGCACACTGTATGGCTGTATTATATGAGCACTGTATGGCTATATTATGTGGGCACTGTATGAATGTATTATATGGGCACTGTATGGATGTATTATATGAGTACGGTATGGCTGTATTGTATGCGCACTGTATGGATGTATTATGTGGGCACTGTATGGATGTATTATGTGCGCACTGTCTGGCACTTCTATTTGCTGTATGACATGATTCCCTCTATAACGTCCCTGTGTACAGACTCCGCACATCGCCATTATGTTATAATAACATCTCCATCTGCCCTGGACGCAGCACAGAGCGCACCGCCATACTGTACATGATTGTGGAGGGCTGATGGTGGCAGACACAGATAACTGCATGTTCTATTGTCATGGAGTCTAGTAGATATACATATATATATACCTCCTGAATAATCCGAGTCGCATGCAGGCTGTAAATAGCGGTGACAGCGGATGATGATCCTGGATGACATTATAGATGGAGATAATTGTGTTTTCATTCAGATAGAGCGGGGCGGTAATAGAATCAGCACATAATAGCCCCGCCATATACCACAGCTCTCCATCCATTATATGATGATTGGATAAACCATAGACATCAACATTGATCAAGACTGAGCCCCGATGATGTCATCAGCCGACAAAACCACAACTCCCAGCATGCTCTGCAACGCATCTGGACAAGGCCAGCTCACAGAGGATTGTCTGCACTGATACATTGTAACAAACCTTCACCCATGGCAATGACTCCTACAAGCTACAACTTATCTCCTGTATTACAATCATTCACTATGTAATGTCACAATGACCAACAATCTCAGCTCTGCTACATCTGCTAGAGACCCGCGTCTGTGTCATGGCTGAGACCGCCGCACAGATCGCAGACACGCAGGCGACGCTCCAAATCCCAGCACAATTGCTTTATACTGAAGAAGCCGCCAGAACAATGAGCGGAGGAGAACAAGAGCAGCGAGCAAGGAGCCCTGGAAGAAGAACCAAGACGAGACAAGATTGGAGGCCGGCCAGCAGCGAGACCGACTGCCAGGACTGTGAACTCCCCGCTAAAGGCTTCTGCAATTTTCCATGACACAATCCAAGCTAATAGCCGAGGCTCCAGAAATCACAGGAGCAAAACATCTGGGAATACACATGGAGAAGAGACGGACTTGTCATACAACTCACTGTCATACTCATCTCCTTGTGCAACTGCAGGACAACACTCAGCATATAGGACCGGCAGTCCTATGTAAAAACACACAGATAACACAGTGATAACTCTCTATATACAGGTAATGTAGTAGATGTCACCAGCAGTCCTATGTAAAAACACACAGATAACACAGTGATAACTCTCTATATACAGGTAATGTAGTAGATGTCACTGGCAGTCCTATGTAACACCACAGATAACACAGTGATAACTCTCTGAGTACAGGTAATGTAGTAGATGTCACCGGCAGTCCTATGTAACACCACAGATAACACAGTGATAACTCTCTGAGTACAGGTAATGTAGTAGATGTCACCGGCAGTCCTATGTAACACCACAGATAACACAGTGATAACTCTCTGAGTACAGGTAATGTAGTAGATGTCACCGGCAGTCCTATGTAACACTACAGATAACACAGTGATAACTCTCTGAGTACAGGTAATGTAGTAAATGTCACCAGCAGTCCTATGTAACACCACAGATAACACAGTGATAACTCTCTACATACAGGTAATGTAGTAGATGTCACCGGCAGTCCTATGTAACACCACAGATAACACAGTGATAACTCTCTGAGTACAGGTAATGTAGTAGATGTCACCGGCAGTCCTATGTAACACCACAGATAACACAGTGATAACTCTCTATATACAGGTAATGTAGTAGATGTCACCGGCAGTCCTATGTAACACCACAGATAACACAGTGATAACTCTCTATATACAGGTAATGTAGTAGATGTCACTGGCAGTCCTATGTAACACCACAGATAACACAGTGATAACTCTCTATATACAGGTAATGTAGTAGATGTCACCGGCAGTCCTATGTAACACCACAGATAACACAGTGATAACTCTCTATATACAGGTAATGTAGTAGATGTCACCGGCAGTCCTATGTAACACCACAGATAACACAGTGATAACTCTCTATATACAGGTAATGTAGTAGATGTCACCAGCAGTCCTATGTAACACCACAGATAACACAGTGATAACTCTATATATACAGGTAATGTAGTAGATGTCACCGGCAGTCCTATGTAACACCACAGATAACACAGTGATAACTCTCTATATACAGGTAATGTAGTAGATGTCACCGGCAGTCCCATGTAACACCACAGCTAACACAGTGATAACTCTCTATGTACAGGTAATGTAGTAGATGTCACCGGCAGTCCTATGTAACACCACAGATAACACAGTGATAACTCTCTAAGTACAGGTAATGTAGTAGATGTCACTGGCAGTCCTATGTAACACCACAGATAACACAGTGATAACTCTCTATGTACAGGTAATGTAGTAGATGTCACCGGCAGTCCTATGTAACACCACAGATAACACAGTGATAACTCTCTATATACAGGTAATGTAGTAGATGTCACCGGCAGTCCTATGTAAAAACACACAGATAACACAGTGATAACTCTCTATATACAGGTAATGTAGTAGATGTCACTGGCAGTCCTATGTAACACCACAGATAACACAGTGATAACTCTCTATATACAGGTAATGTAGTAGATGTCACCGGCAGTCCCATGTAACACCACAGATAACACAGTGATAACTCTCTATATACAGGTAATGTAGTAGATGTCACCGGCAGTCCTATGTAACACCACAGATAACACAGTGATAACTCTCTATATACAGGTAATGTAGTAGATGTCACCGGCAGTCCTATGTAACACCACAGATAACACAGTGATAACTCTCTATATACAGGTAATGTAGTAGATGTCACCGGCAGTCCCATGTAACACCACAGATAACACAGTGATAACTCTCTATATACAGGTAATGTAGTAGATGTCACCGGCAGTCCTATGTAACACCACAGATAACACAGTGATAACTCTCTAAGTACAGGTAATGTAGTAGATGTCACTGGCAGTCCTATGTAACACCACAGATAACACAGTGATAACTCTCTATATACAGGTAATGTAGTAGATGTCACCGGCAGTCCTATGTAACACCACAGATAACACAGTGATAACTCTCTATATACAGGTAATGTAGTAGATGTCACCGGCAGTCCTATGTAAAAACACACAGATAACACAGTGATAACTCTCTATATACAGGTAATGTAGTAGATGTCACCGGCAGTCCTATGTAACACCACAGATAACACAGTGATAACTCTCTGAGTACAGGTAATGTAGTAGATGTCACCGGCAGTCCTATGTAACACCACAGATAACACAGTGATAACTCTCTATATACAGGTAATGTAGTAGATGTCACCGGCAGTCCTATGTAACACCACAGATAACACAGTGATAACTCTCTATATACAGGTAATGTAGTAGATGTCACCGGCAGTCCTATGTAACACCACAGATAACACAGTGATAACTCTCTATATACAGGTAATGTAGTAGAAGTCACCGGCAGTCCTATGTAACACAAAGAAAACACAGTGATAACTCTCTATATACAGGTAATGTAGTAGATGTCACCGGCAGTCCTATGTAACACCACAGATAACACAGTGATAACTCTCTATATACAGGTAATGTAGTAGATGTCACCGGCAGTCCTATGTAACACCACAGATAACACAGTGATAACTCTCTATATACAGGTAATGTAGTAGATGTCACCGGCAGTCCTATGTAACACCACAGATAACACAGTGATAACTCTCTATATACAGGTAATGTAGTAGAAGTCACCGGCAGTCCTATGTAACACAAAGAAAACACAGTGATAACTCTCTATATACAGGTAATGTAGTAGATGTCACCGGCAGTCCTATGTAACACCACAGATAACACAGTGATAACTCTCTATATACAGGTAATGTAGTAGATGTCACCGGCAGTCCTATGTAACACCACAGATAACACAGTGATAACTCTCTATATACAGGTAATGTAGTAGAAGTCACCGGCAGTCCTATGTAACACAAAGAAAACACAGTGATAACTCTCTATATACAGGTAATGTAGTAGATGTCACCGGCAGTCCTATGTAACACCACAGATAACGCAGTGATAACTCTCTATATACAGGTAATGTAGTAGATGTCACCGGCAGTCCTATGTAACACCACAGATAACACAGTGATAACTCTCTATATACAGGTAATGTAGTAGATGTCACCGGCAGTCCTATGTAACACCACAGATAACACAGTGATATCTCTCTATATACAGGTAATGTAGTTGATGTCACCGGCAGTCCTATGTAACACCACAGATAACACAGTGATAACTCTCTATATACAGGTAATGTAGTAGATGTCACCGGCAGTCCTATGTAACACCACAGATAACACAGTGATATCTCTCTATATACAGGTAATGTAGTTGATGTCACCGGCAGTCCTATGTAACACCACAGATAACACAGTGATAACTCTCTATATACAGGTAATGTAGTAGATGTCACCGGCAGTCCTATGTAACACCACAGATAACACAGTGATAACTCTCTGAGTACAGGTAATGTAGTAGATGTCACCGGCAGTCCTATGTAACACCACAGATAACACAGTGATAACTCTCTATATACAGGTAATGTAGTAGATGTCACCGGCAGTCCTATGTAACACCACAGATAACACAGTGATAACTCTCTATATACAGGTAATGTAGTAGATGTCACCAGCAGTCCTATGTAACACCACAGATAACACAGTGATAACTCTATATATACAGGTAATGTAGTAGATGTCACCGGCAGTCCTATGTAACACCACAGATAACACAGTGATAACTCTCTATATACAGGTAATGTAGTAGATGTCACCGGCAGTCCCATGTAACACCACAGCTAACACAGTGATAACTCTCTATATACAGGTAATGTAGTAGATGTCACCGGCAGTCCTATGTAACACCACAGATAACACAGTGATAACTCTCTATATACAGGTAATGTAGTAGATGTCACCGGCAGTCCTATGTAAAAACACACAGATAACACAGTGATAACTCTCTATATACAGGTAATGTAGTAGATGTCACTGGCAGTCCTATGTAACACCACAGATAACACAGTGATAACTCTCTGAGTACAGGTAATGTAGTAGATGTCACCGGCAGTCCTATGTAACACCACAGATAACACAGTGATAACTCTCTATATACAGGTAATGTAGTAGATGTCACCGGCAGTCCTATGTAACACCACAGATAACACAGTGATAACTCTCTATATACAGGTAATGTAGTAGATGTCACCGGCAGTCCTATGTAACACCACAGATAACACAGTGATAACTCTCTATATACAGGTAATGTAGTAGATGTCACCAGCAGTCCTATGTAACACCACAGATAACACAGTGATAACTCTCTATATACAGGTAATGTAGTAGATGTCACCGGCAGTCCTATGTAACACCACAGATAACACAGTGATAACTCTCTATATACAGGTAATGTAGTAGATGTCACCGGCAGTCCTATGTAACACCACAGATAACACAGTGATAACTCTCTGAGTACAGGTAATGTAGTAGATGTCACCGGCAGTCCTATGTAACACCACAGATAACACAGTGATAACTCTCTATATACAGGTAATGTAGTAGATGTCACCGGCAGTCCTATGTAACACCACAGATAACACAGTGATAACTCTCTATATACAGGTAATGTAGTAGAAGTCACCGGCAGTCCTATGTAACACAAAGAAAACACAGTGATAACTCTCTATATACAGGTAATGTAGTAGATGTCACCGGCAGTCCTATGTAACACCACAGATAACACAGTGATAACTCTGTATATACAGGTAATGTAGTAGATGTCACCGGCAGTCCTATGTAACACCACAGATAACACAGTGATATCTCTCTATATACAGGTAATGTAGTAGATGTCACTGGCAGTCCTATGTAACACCACAGATAACACAGTGATAACTCTCTATATACAGGTAATGTAGTAGATGTCACCGGCAGTCCTATGTAACACCACAGATAACACAGTGATAACTCTCTGAGTACAGGTAATGTAGTAGATGTCACCGGCAGTCCTATGTAACACCACAGATAACACAGTGATAACTCTCTATATACAGGTAATGTAGTAGATGTCACCGGCAGTCCTATGTAACACCACAGATAACACAGTGATAACTCTCTATATACAGGTAATGTAGTAGATGTCACCGGCAGTCCTATGTAACACCACAGATAACACAGTGATAACTCTCTATATACAGGTAATGAAGTAGATGTCACCGGCAGTCCTATGTAACACCACAGATAACACAGTGATAACTCTCTGAGTACAGGTAATGTAGTAGATGTCACCGGCAGTCCTATGTAACACCACAGATAACACAGCGATAACTCTCTATATACAGGTAATGTAGTAGATGTCACCGGCAGTCCTATGTAACACCACAGATAACACAGTGATAACTCTCTATATACAGGTAATGTAGTAGATGTCACTGGCAGTCCTATGTAACACCACAGATAACACAGTGATAACTCTCTATATACAGGTAATGTAGTAGATGTCACCGGCAGTCCTATGTAACACCACAGATAACACAGTGATAACTCTCTATATACAGGTAATGTAGTAGATGTCACCGGCAGTCCTATGTAACACCACAGATAACACAGTGATAACTCTCTATATACAGGTAATGTAGTAGATGTCACCGGCAGTCCCATGTAACACCACAGCTAACACAGTGATAACTCTCTATATACAGGTAATGTAGTAGATATCACCGGCAGTCCTATGTAACACCACAGATAACACAGTGATAACTCTCTATATACAGGTAATGTAGTAGATGTCACCGGCAGTCCTATGTAAAAACACACAGATAACACAGTGATAACTCTCTATATACAGGTAATGTAGTAGATGTCACCGGCAGTCCTATGTAACACCACAGATAACACAGTGATAACTCTCTGAGTACAGGTAATGTAGTAGATGTCACCGGCAGTCCTATGTAACACCACAGATAACACAGTGATAACTCTCTATATACAGGTAATGTAGTAGATGTCACCGGCAGTCCTATGTAACACCACAGATAACACAGTGATAACTCTCTATATACAGGTAATGTAGTAGATGTCACCGGCAGTCCTATGTAACACCACAGATAACACAGGGATAACTCTCTATATACAGGTAATGTAGTAGATGTCACCGGCAGTCCTATGTAACACCACAGATAACACAGTGATAACTCTCTATATACAGGTAATGTAGTAGATGTCACCAGCAGTCCTATGTAACACCACAGATAACACAGTGATAACTCTCTATATACAGGTAATGTAGTAGATGTCACCGGCAGTCCTATGTAACACCACAGATAACACAGTGATAACTCTCTGAGTACAGGTAATGTAGTAGATGTCACCGGCAGTCCTATGTAACACCACAGATAACACAGTGATAACTCTCTATATACAGGTAATGTAGTAGATGTCACCGGCAGTCCTATGTAACACCACAGATAACACAGTGATAACTCTCTATATACAGGTAATGTAGTAGAAGTCACCGGCAGTCCTATGTAACACAAAGAAAACACAGTGATAACTCTCTATATACAGGTAATGTAGTAGATGTCACCGGCAGTCCTATGTAACACCACAGATAACACAGTGATAACTCTCTATATACAGGTAATGTAGTAGATGTCGCCGGCAGTCCTATGTAACACCACAGATAACACAGTGATATCTCTCTATATACAGGTAATGTAGTAGATGTCACTGGCAGTCCTATGTAACACCACAGATAACACAGTGATAACTCTCTATATACAGGTAATGTAGTAGATGTCACCGGCAGTCCTATGTAACACCACAGATAACACAGTGATAACTCTCTGAGTACAGGTAATGTAGTAGATGTCACCGGCAGTCCTATGTAACACCACAGATAACACAGTGATAACTCTCTATATACAGGTAATGTAGTAGATGTCACCGGCAGTCCTATGTAACACCACAGATAACACAGTGATAACTCTCTATATACAGGTAATGTAGTAGATGTCACCGGCAGTCCTATGTAACACCACAGATAACACAGTGATAACTCTCTATATACAGGTAATGAAGTAGATGTCACCGGCAGTCCTATGTAACACCACAGATAACACAGTGATAACTCTCTGAGTACAGGTAATGTAGTAGATGTCACCGGCAGTCCTATGTAACACCACAGATAACACAGTGATAACTCTCTGAGTACAGGTAATGTAGTAGATGTCACCGGCAGTCCTATGTAACACCACAGATAACACAGTGATAACTCTCTATATACAGGTAATGTAGTAGATGTCACCGGCAGTCCTATGTAACACCACAGATAACACAGTGATAACTCTCTATATACAGGTAATGTAGTAGATGTCACTGGCAGTCCTATGTAACACCACAGATAACACAGTGATAACTCTCTATATACAGGTAATGTAGTAGATGTCACCGGCAGTCCTATGTAACACCACAGATAACACAGTGATAACTCTCTATATACAGGTAATGTAGTAGATGTCACCGGCAGTCCTATGTAACACCACAGATAACACAGTGATAACTCTCTATATACAGGTAATGTAGTAGATGTCACTGGCAGTCCTATGTAACACCACAGATAACACAGTGATAACTCTCTATATACAGGTAATGTAGTAGATGTCACCGGCAGTCCTATGTAACACCACAGATAACACAGTGATAACTCTCTATATACAGGTAATGTAGTAGATGTCACCGGCAGTCCTATGTAACACCACAGATAACACAGTGATAACTCTCTATATACAGGTAATGTAGTAGATGTCACTGGCAGTCCTATGTAACACCACAGATAACACAGTGATAACTCTCTATATACAGGTAATGTAGTAGATGTCACCGGCAGTCCTATGTAACACCACAGATAACACAGTGATATCTCTCTGAGTACAGGTAATGTAGTAGATGTCACCGGCAGTCCTATGTAACACCACAGATAACACAGTGATAACTCTCTGAGTACAGGTAATGTAGTAGATGTCACCGGCAGTCCTATGTAACACCACAGATAACACAGTGATAACTCTCTATATACAGGTAATGTAGTAGATGTCACCGGCAGTCCTATGTAACACCACACATAACACAGTGATAACTCTCTATGTACAGGTAATGTAGTAGATGTCACCGGCAGTCCTATGTAACACCACAGATAACACAGTGATAACTCTCTATATACAGGTAATGTAGTAGATGTCACTGGCAGTCCTATGTAACACCACAGATAACACAGTGATAACTCTCTATATACAGGTAATGTAGTAGATGTCACCGGCAGTCCTATGTAACACCACAGATAACACAGTGATAACTCTCTATATACAGTTAATGTAGTAGATGTCACCGGCAGTCCTATGTAACACCACAGATAACACAGTGATAACTCTCTATATACAGGTAATGTAGTAGATGTCACTGGCAGTCCTATGTAACACCACAGATAACACAGTGATAACTCTCTATATACAGGTAATGTAGTAGATGTCACCGGCAGTCCTATGTAACACCACAGATAACACAGTGATATCTCTCTGAGTACAGGTAATGTAGTAGATGTCACCGGCAGTCCTATGTAACACCACAGATAACACAGTGATAACTCTCTATATACAGGTAATGTAGTAGATGTCACCGGCAGTCCTATGTAACACCACAGATAACACAGTGATAACTCTCTATATACAGGTAATGTAGTAGATGTCACCGGCAGTCCTATGTAACACCACAGATAACACAGTGATAACTCTCTATATACAGGTAATGAAGTAGATGTCACCGGCAGTCCTATGTAACACCACAGATAACACAGTGATAACTCTCTGAGTACAGGTAATGTAGTAGATGTCACCGGCAGTCCTATGTAACACCACAGATAACACAGTGATAACTCTCTGAGTACAGGTAATGTAGTAGATGTCACCGGCAGTCCTATGTAACACCACAGATAACACAGTGATAACTCTCTATATACAGGTAATGTAGTAGATGTCACCGGCAGTCCTATGTAACACCACACATAACACAGTGATAACTCTCTATGTACAGGTAATGTAGTAGATGTCACCGGCAGTCCTATGTAACACCACAGATAACACAGTGATAACTCTCTATATACAGGTAATGTAGTAGATGTCACTGGCAGTCCTATGTAACACCACAGATAACACAGTGATAACTCTCTGAGTACAGGTAATGTAGTAGATGTCACCGGCAGTCCTATGTAACACCACAGATAACACAGTGATAACTCTCTATATACAGGTAATGTAGTAGATGTCACCGGCAGTCCTATGTAACACCACAGATAACACAGTGATAACTCTCTATATACAGGTAATGTAGTAGATGTCACCGGCAGTCCTATGTAACAGTACAGATAACACAGTGATAACTCTCTATATACAGGTAATGTAGTAGATGTCACTGGCAGTCCTATGTAACACCACAGATAACACAGTGATAACTCTCTATATACAGGTAATGTAGTAGATGTCACCGGCAGTCCTATGTAACACCACAGATAACACAGTGATAACTCTCTATATACAGGTAATGTAGTAGATGTCACCAGCAGTCCTATGTAACACCACAGATAACACAGTGATAACTCTCTATATACAGGTAATGTAGTAAATGCCACCGGCAGTCCTATGTAACACCACAGATAACACAGTGATAACTCTCTGAGTACAGGTAATGTAGTAGATGTCACCGGCAGTCCTATGTAACACCACAGATAACACAGTGATAACTCTCTGAGTACAGGTAATGTAGTAGATGTCACCGGCAGTCCTATGTAACACCACAGATAACACAGTGATAACTCTCTGAGTACAGGTAATGTAGTAGATGTCACCGGCAGTCCTATGTAACACCACAGATAACACAGTGATAACTCTCTATATACAGGTAATGTAGTAGATGTCACCGGCAGTCCTATGTAACACCACAGATAGCACAGGATTAACTCTCTATATACAGGTGATGTAGTAGATGTCACCTGCAGTCCTATGTAACACCACAGATAACACAGTGATAACTCTCTGAGTACAGGTAATGTAGTAGATGTCACCGGCAGTCCTATGTAACACCACAGATAACACAGTGATAACTCTCTATATACAGGTAATGTAGTAGATGTCACCGGCAGTCCTATGTAACACCACAGATAACACAGTGATAACTCTCTATATACAGGTAATGTAGTAAATGCCACCGGCAGTCCTATGTAACACCACAGATAACACAGTGATAACTCTCTATATACAGGTAATGTAGTAGATGTCACTGGCAGTCCTATGTAACACCACAGATAACACAGTGATAACTCTCTGAGTACAGGTAATGTAGTAGATGTCACCGGCAGTCCTATGTAACACCACAGATAACACAGAGATAACTGTCTATATACAGGTAATGTAGTAGATGTCACCGGCAGTCCTATGTAACACCACAGATAACACAGTGATAACTCTCTATATACAGGTAATGTAGTAAATGCCACCGGCAGTCCTATGTAACACCACAGATAACACAGTGATAACTCTCTATATACAGGTAATGTAGTAGATGTCACCAGCAGTCCTATGTAACACCACAGATAACACAGTGATAACTCTCTATATACAGGTAATGTAGTAGATGTCACTGGCAGTCCTATGTAACACCACAGATAACACAGTGATAACTCTCTGTATACAGGTAATGTAGTAGATGTCACCGGCAGTCCTATGTAAGACCACAGATACGGCACAGTATAACATCACTATATATATATGCACGTTCTCCCGCTCTCTATGGAATGTTAATTAGGTGTAATAGTTATTATTATCGTCTCTGTATGGCGACATTGTGTGAATGTAGATTATATAGGGAGGGGGAGGGGGACCCAGCTTTCCCAGAAACAAACAGAGCTAAGACTCCTCGGCAGAGAACAGTGTATGACATGGCAGCTCCTCTCATCATCATTATTCATTATGAGGGAGACAATAGATAATGTCAGGACGCTGCGAGCTGTCACCGGAGAAGGATCCGCCTCGTGTACTATCCTTTGTTTTAGGAAATGACACCTTTCTCCATTCTAAGGTATCATTATCATCTCCGCCTCATCCAGACAAAACATCAAGTGATTTTCCAGCAAATGATGTAATTAGGTTATGTGAAACGTCGTAGCGGAACAGTCATGTGTTTATCTACCTGGCCCTGGTCCAAGCTGTGTGAAATAAATCTGATAGATAGATAGATAGATAGATAGATAGATAGATAGATAGGAGATAGATAGATAGATAGATAGATAGATAGATAGATAGATAGATAGGAGATAGATAGATAGATAGATAGATAGATAGATAGATAGGAGATAGATAGATAGATAGATAGATAGATAGATAGATAGATAGGAGATAGATAGATAGATAGATAGATAGATAGATAGATAGATAGATATTAGATAGATAGATAGATAGATAGATAGATAGATAGGAGATAGATAGATAGATAGATAGATAGGAGATAGATAGATAGATAGATAGATAGATAGATAGATAGATAGATAGGAGATAGATAGATAGATAGATAGATAGATAGATATTAGATAGATAGATAGATAGATAGATAGATAGGAGATAGATAGATAGATAGATAGATAGATAGATAGGAGATAGATAGATAGATAGATAGATAGATAGATAGATAGATAGGAGATAGACAGATAGATAGATAGATAGATAGATAGATAGATATTAGATAGATAGATAGATAGATAGATAGATAATAGATAGATAGATAGATAGATAGATAGGAGATAGATAGATAGATAGATAGATAGATAGATATTAGATAGATAGATGATTGATAGATAGATGATTGATAGATAGATGATAGATAGATAGATAGATAGATAGATAGATAGATAGATAGATAGATAGGAGATAGATAGATAGATAGATGATAGATAGATAGATAGATAGATAGATAGATGATAGATAGATAGATAGATAGATAGATAGATAGATAGATAGATAGGAGATAGATAGATAGATAGAAGATAGATAGATAGATAGATAGGAGATAGTTAGATAGATAGATAGATAGATAGATAGATAGATGATAGATAGATAGATAGATAGATAGATAGATAGATAGATAGATAGGAGATAGATAGATAGATAGATAGATAGATAGATATTAGATAGATAGATAGATAGATAGATATTAGATAGATAGATAGATAGATAGATAGATAGATGATAGATAGATAGATAGATAGATAGATAGATAGATAGGAGATAGATAGATAATACATAGATAAAGTACATTGCTTGGTGTCTGGAGAGTTACAGTAGACTTTATCCTTCCTGACCTCTGGATGTTTTTGGTTTCCTTTAGGTTATGGACATGCCGCTCCCAGTACAGATGGAGGGAAGGTCTTCTGCATGTTCTACGCCCTTCTGGGAATCCCGCTCACTTTGGTCATGTTCCAGAGCCTTGGTGAGAGGATCAACACCTTTGTCAGGTATCTCCTGTACCGTATCAAGAAGTGCCTTGGAATGAGACGGCCGGACGTGTCTATGGCCAACATGGTCATCATCGGCTTCTTCTCCTGCATAAGCACCCTGTGCATCGGAGCCGCAGCGTTCTCCTACTACGAGCAGTGGAGCTTCTTCCATGCCTATTATTACTGCTTCATTACCCTTACCACCATTGGATTTGGAGACTACGTTGCCCTCCAGAAAGATGCTGCTCTCCAAAACAAGCCCCAGTATGTTGCCTTTAGCTTTGTGTACATATTAATGGGACTTACCGTCATTGGAGCTTTCCTCAACTTGGTGGTTCTTCGATTCATGACCATGAACGCGGAGGACGAAAAACGGGATGCTGAACATCGGGCATTACTGAACAGAAACGGTCCCTCCAGCATACACACCACCGACACGAGCTCTTCGTCGGGTGGCTTTCGGAACGTGTACGCTGAGGTTCTCCACTTCCAGTCCATGTGTTCTTGCTTGTGGTATAAAAGCAGGGAAAAACTACAATATTCCATTCCCATGATCATCCCTCGGGACCTGTCTACTTCGGACACTTGTGTAGAACAGAACCACCACTCCCCTGGTCGATACATGGGCACGCCATCCAATGGATGTATCTGTAACACCCAACATTCAGCCATCAGTTCTGTTTCCACAGGACTACACAGTCTCTCGGCATTTCGAGGACTCATGAAGCGGAGAAGTTCTGTATAGTCCTCATGAGTCCACCACATGGACCTTTATTGCAAATTGCCTACTGAGAGTATTCACACAAGTGGACAGGGCTCTTTACTCGTTCATACGTTCGGACCCATCATGTTCAGTGGCCGTAGGTTGTTGCAGGCTACGCTTATGGTTATAACATTGGAGTAGTCATGTATCATAGCTTGTCTGAGAATAAAATCCAAAACAAATCAAAAAAAATTGAGCACGTGAAGAATCCAGGCCAAGGTGCTACAGTAACCCTAAGAAGTCATTCTCATTGCGCCAACTCTACGTGCCAAAATAACAAACGGCGTCCTATACACCAAGGCCGATCCAATTTACAGCTTCATTTTGGCCGAATTGTGACAATTTGAGGACAAAAATGTCCACAAAAATGACTCTGTTGATACATGATGTCTCCAATGTTCCTCATTTCTGGTTGATGCCAACAGGTGGGACAAAGACGTGTCGCAAGATGGTAATGACACCTACACTGAGTGTTGGGATCCATGGCCATCTAGAATATCTCATAATTGGGTCATTAAAGGGTCTGTCATTCATTTGCCCCAAGAGGTCACATTTCGAGAGTTCGGCCTCAACCAAGACCATTTTGGTTCACGGTTGACACTGTAGACTCCACCCATCTGATTCATGGAGGAATGAATGACCCACCAACCAAACAATCCACCTCCGGTGTCTTGCAATTCCCAGGTAGATAATTCCACCCCGCATGTGGCATGTAGATTTTGTACAAGGACCATGGACCACGAGTCTATGGACCAAGGACCATGAGTCCGAGAAGAAGAATCCCAGGGCTAAGTTATTATCACCTGTAATGTAAATATCACAACTCTTTTGTACTCATACCAAATGCCATATCTTTATACACAAAACCTCACGTTACATTTTTTGTAAATTTTTGAAAATAGACGATAGGAAGGGTCGGTGGGACTGTAACGCACAACTTTATGACCCCAAAAATTAGCTACTTGTAAACTTAAGAAATAGGAACAAGCTGCTCAGGGAGAGATGGAAAGATGTGCAATTCTAGACAAAGCCATGGGACAAAAATTCCACCAAAAATTTCACTTTCAAAGAGAACTGCTTGATGGATACTTAACCTAAGTGATGATGTTTGGTTGAGTCCATTGGGAGGGGGAGTATGGCTTTAATTGTACCCATACATAACCTCAAGGTGAAGGCCATCAGGAGATGTAGAGTAGGTTGATCTTCTTGATGTTCTTGGAAGTTCCTTGGCATCATTGTTGCTTCCTGCAGGGGTTAAATTATATCTTTCTCCATAAAAAGTGAAGGATCTGCTTATCCTAAAGCTACTTCATTGCGTCTTGTTGTCACCATAGTCCCAGTCTTGACTTGGTCGAGGAATTAGATTGAAACATTGCGTGAACATAGTCAGGTCTTTGGTGGTCAATTACATGCCTATGGTCACGTCATATGGGATTGAACTAAAGCTGGCCAAGTCCAAAATCTTTGGAAAACCAGATTCTTTCCAAGAGACCAATGAAGACCCCAATGGTAATAAACTTTATGGTGGGCAAATACCCCACAACTAGTACCCCACAACATTAGATCTAACCATGGTTACTCAATACTGTATATTTGTTATATAAATATGAGCAGGTCTTAAATTTTAGCATATTGCTTCAGTGATGTCGTTGGATCCTCATGACCTTGAGTGACATCACACAGATGTTTAACAAAATAGATGCCTTTAAGTTTTGGTAGCATAAATTGTGTCTTGGCTCTGAGGAGGTCTGATTATAAAGGTTTCCATCATCCCCTAGGTGGTTTTCTCTTGTTCTTTGCCCACTTTGCATACTCAGCTATCCTCTCATGATCAGCAGATCAGGTCCATTCCCCACCCATGAAGCTCCTGAAGGCCCTTTCTTAATAGCATTGGCCCAGTCAGAAGCTAAGCCTCATAACTAGTCCATTCCCCACCCATGAGACTCCTGACGTCCCTTTCCTAATAGCATTGACCCAATCAGAAGCTAAGCCTCATAACTGGTCCATTTCCCACCCATGTGGTTCCTGACGTCCCTTTCCTAATAGCATTGGCCCACTCAGAAGCTAAGCGTCATAACTGGTCCATTTCCCATCTATGAGGTTCCTGACGTCCCTTTCTTAATAGCATTGGCCCACTCAGAAGCTAAGCCCCATAACTGGTCCATTTCCCACTCATGAGGTTCCTGACGTCCCTTTCCTAATAGCATTGGCCCACTCAGAAGCTAAGCCCCATAACTGGTCCATTTCTCACTCATGAGGTTCCTGACATCCCTTTCCTAAAAGCATTGGCCCACTCAGGAGCTGAGCCCCATAACTGGTCCATTTCCCACCCATGAGGTTCCTGACATCCCTTTCCTAATAGCATTGGCCCACTCAGAAGCTAAGCCTCATAACTGGTCCATTTTCCACCCATGAGGTTCCTGACGTCCCATTCCTAATAGCATTGGCCCACTCAGAAGCTAAGCCTCATAACTGGTCCATTTCCCACCCATGAGGTTCCTGACGTCCCTTTCCTAATAGCATTGGCCCACTCAGGAGCTGAGCCCCATAACTGGCTTTGTCCGACCAGCTCCATTCTCATCACTAGGTTGTACTGATAGGGTGGGTAGAAAAAAATTGGGCCCATGTGTCCTAAGACTAGGGCCTGGATTATAAAGACGACTTGATGGGACACATTTCCTGGAGCTTCACCATCCATCCTCTCTAACCATCATAGATCTTTTGATTTGCTCCATACAGAAATTTCTAGTTTCGTCACTAACAGTCTGTTTACTCAGAGACTCCCAGATTTTGGGAAAATGGAGGTCCCTCTGATGTCTCTCTAGTGATGTTATCCAGCTGAGAAGCGAAAAGCTGGTGTCTGTTAACGTGAATGTATCTGTCTCCATAAGTCCCATCCAAGATGGTCATGGACATACATGTTGCTTTCTCAAATATTGACATTAGGGATATGGCCCCAAACTTTTGCCCAAACCAATTTTGTTCACCCAAGACCTTCACTAACCTTAATCCACATCTTCTCACAAAAGGTATTGTAGTCATCAGAACCAGCTCCAGAATGAGACCTCTTCTTCTAGATATATACAATGTATTTGGAACAATTGACCATCCCAGTTGACCCTCTACAAGGTTATTATAACACGTTGCGTTTTCGGAGCTTCTTCGCCTGTTCTTCTGAAGGCAGGAAATTCACCAATTATTAGTTTAGAAGACAGAGTCAGAACTATATTAGCGAATGTCTTTCCTCCATGAATTCATTAAGCTCCCGGGCTCGGAGTTGCGTATCCTGCTGCCCTTCCATTGTTTCTTCAAACAATTGAATTAACAATTATTAGAATTGCCAGAGACCCGTAATCATGAGGACAAGACAAGTGCGCTCTGCCTAATGTGATCAGCACGCAAGTATGATCTGCTACTCACAGGGAACTGGCGCGCAGAACCGATAGCACAGCACTGGAAGAGTCTAGAAGATTTATCCAAATGAGGCCGAGGGAGTTGACTTCGGTAGGGCGTACTTGGGTGAAGACGTTGCCCTGAAACTGTCTTAAACGATCACTCAGTTCACGTCCCTGTAATATTCAGCGAGCTAAAAACTTTAATGAAATCAGCTCGAGTCTTTTAGTCTTCTCTTCTCGACTAGTAAAAAACTTGCAATGGGTTACCCAACACTAGATCCAAAACTGTAGACAGTGGAAGAGGAGCATTGAAAGGAATCCCATACTGAACGTATAGCTTAATACTTGTGCCAAGAGGGTCATAGATAGGGTTGGGTGATTGGGATCGGAAAAGATCGGATCCCGATTGGCGATCTAGCAAATTTCACGATCGGGATCGGCTGGAAAATGATCGGAAATCGGTTTTTAAAATCGATCCTGAAATCTCAAGATCGGCTCAACCCAAGTCATAGACGGTCAGGGGTCAAAGTATAGAAGTACATTGTCAATATTAGAGATGAGCGAGTAGTGTTTGATCGAGTAGGTGTTCGATCGAATACTACGGTATTCGAAATACTCGTACTCAATCGAACACTACTAGCTGTTCGAAGTTTAAGGTTCGATGCAGAACCAGCGTTGATTGGCAGAATGCTATACATTCTGCCAATCAACGCTGGTTCTTCTCTTACCTTTCTGAAGTCTTCTCCGCGCTGCGTCCCCGCATCTTCTTCTGGGTGGAATTCACTCTGCCTAGGCATCCGGCCTAGGCAGAGCCGACTGCGCATACACGGGCATGCCCTCGCATGCGCAGTCGGCTCTGCTCAGGCGTCGGGCCGGGCAGAGCCGACCGCGCATGCGCAGTCGTCTCTGCCTAGGCCCCGATGCCTAGGCAGAGTGAATTCCAGCCGGAAGACGCCGCGGGGACGCTGCGCCGGGAGAAGACTTCAAGGAGAATCCAGCCCGACCGTCACTCGTGGACTTGGTAAGTATAATTGTATCAAATTTTGCATACCCCTGAAACGAGCATTTCCCCCATAGACTATAATAGGGTTCGAAATCCGTTCGAACAGCCGAACAGTGTGCGGCTGTTCGAATCGGATTTCGAACCTCGGACATTTTAGTGTTCGCTCATCTCTAGTCAATATGGGCAGGGGTGCAAGAGTCATATACCCACTGACCTGAGACTCGTGGCCAATGATGGTCTACACTGGAAGACCCATTTAACCAACCCCAATGGTGCTGGATCATGCAGAGTTTGCAGAGAGCTGATGTAGAGCATCTTCTAGGCAACAGTCCTTGGGGAAAAATGTTACCCTATAAGTCGTCCATCATATTAAAGAGTCTTAAAATATGGCTAGAAATATGGGGCGTAAGTTTAGGGGGTACAGTTAATGCAGTCAATAGGGTTGAGCCGATCTTGAGATTTCAGGGTCGATTTTAAAATCCAATTTCCGATCATTTTCCAGCCGATCCTGATCGTGAAATTTCTTTGATCGCCGATCGAGATCCGATCTTTCCCGATCGCTCAACCTTAGCAGTCACACCTGAGCCCAGAAACCTTAGGGATCCCATAAAGTGTCTTTTCAATATGAGAAGATGACTACTATAAATGATTTATAATGATACTTGAGGGACCTAGAACAGATTTTCCATTGGTTCCCAAGAGCTTCAAGCGGGAGTTGAAAATTATTGCACGAAATTGATATTTGATATTAGACCTTAGACCTTCTTGCAGAGGTCAGAGCCTTGTAAGCCATAGCAATTACTGAATCCCATGTAGAATTATCTGGATGATAGGGATTACTAAAGAAGCACAGCCCAAAACCAAGCGTGTGACCTCAGATGTTTGACCTTGAGTGGATGAGAGGATGTATCTGTACATAGCATCGAAATTCCATCATCTACGAGCTGTACTCACTCCCGGTGGATGGTTTTGTCATTTCTATGTCATTACCCAACACATGGAATTAAGTCATAGTAACAATAGAAATCCCAATAGGTTTCTTTCCAATTATTGGCAAACTACACTTCGCAGATTATTTTAGCAACAGCTAGAGACATTGGAGACGGCTGGTGCAGAGTGTAGGAGTTCCTTGGAGCAGGTCCTGGTGGTCCTGGTCAGATGATGATGGAACTAGAACCCTCAATATTTGTTCAGTGGTTTTGACTTGTTCTTTTAAAGAGGGATTCCACCTAAGTAGCATGAGATACATGTCATCAGATGGATCAGTTGAAGCCCAGTGGTGCTCCATAGATAGGATCGTGGTAAACCACTCGTTTCGGGACATACATGGACGCCAAGTTGGCTGCCTCCATTGTATTGATGTAAAAATTCCACCTTCATTCTTGGTAGACAAGCTCCAAGACATTATCCAAGGCTCACTGATACCTATAAAATCCTGACCTTCCCTTTTGGCAGTCTACATGATGTAGAACAGTCGTATACAGTGTCGTAATATCTGGTGAAGATCTGCATATCGATCATCTCATACATAGAGCACAGGATATAGTCCAGGCCGGTGAGATATGCTTGTTCCACTCCTTTAGTAATATAGAAGAGCTTTCATGGGCAAATGGTGGCCTCAGGGCCTCTTGCAACCCTTTGTTCCTTTCTTGTGGCCCCAGGCTCCATTTTTTGCCTACTTTGAAAAAATGCACCCTATGTACCCTACAATATAGAGTGACCACCCATGAGTAGACAACTTTTTACGAATGGGGTAGATCTTGGGTGACGTCATGGTCCACATCTAAGACTCTTACAATGTGCTACATTGACCACCATACCATAGCATTATGATTTCCTTTGCCTTGTTTTGCCCCCTGGCACCTTTCTTTCCCCACTTTGCAACCATAAAGTGAACGTCCTGTGCTCCACGCCCATGCAGTCACCATAGCAAACAGAGGAACCAAACCAGTTGGGCTTCATGTTTTGTCTTTGGTGTCATCCGTAGACTATAATATAGAGTGACCGCCCATGAGGAGCCAACTTAGAGGATTAATGGAGAAATAGACCTTAAATGAAGTCAACGTCCACACCCAAGACCCTTACAATGTGCTACATTGACCACCATGTTATAGAGTATCAAAGTTTTTAGCCCTGTTTTGCCTTTTTGATGGTCTACAGGGTCAGGTTTCGTCTAGTCAGCCCCTATAGCATGTATAGATGCTTGCACACACGAGAAATGAGAAATATTAAGTTAACTGTGAACATATCATCTTCTTAAAGCATCCACCATGTAAGACGTTGTCAGCGGTGTCATCGAGCGGCTGAAGGACTCTTTCTTGATACTTGACTCAATGTACTGTACATAGTTGGTAGATATACCCTATACATATATAAATATATACAGCTCACTGCTTGTGTACATAGGAAGTGCTCTATACATATCTATAAATATCTTGAATTGTAAAATATTGCCTCTATAAATGAATCGCAGGATCCTGTGAATTATATATAAGATTTGTTAACGCTGAGCGTGTCGCTTAACTCAAGGGGTTGTAATAAATCATATCTAAGAAGGAGCCGTGAAGGTTCCCGATGCCAAAGTATATTTATACTACTGATGATTTTCAATAGAGAAGGAAAATAAAGACTGTTCTAAAACTTGTATAAAGAGTCATGTTTTATGGAGGGGTAAACGGGGTGACCTAGGATATGGGGTCGTAAAGGAGATAAGCAGGCGATATAGACACCATCTCATCTCTTTGTATGATGTTCTCTAGGTCACATGACTGATACATCCTGTATTATACTCCAGAGCTGCGCTCACTATTCTCCTGGTACAGTCACTGTGTACATACATTACATTACTTATCCTGTATTATACCCCAGAGCTGCGCTCACTATTCTTCTGGTGCAGTCACTGTGTACATACATTACATTGCTTATCCTGTATTATACTCCAGAGCTGCGCTCACTATTCTCCTGGTACAGTCACTGTGTACATACATTACATTACTTATCCTGTATTATACCCCAGAGCTGCGCTCACTATTCTTCTGGTGCAGTCACTGTGTACATACATTACATTGCTTATCCTGTATTATACTCCAGAGCTGCACTCACTATTCTGCTGGTACAGTCACTGTGTACATACATTACATTACTTATCCTGTATTATACTCCAGAGCTGCGCTCACTATTTTGCTAGTACAGTCACTGTGTACATACATTACATTACTTATCCTGTATTATACTCCAGAGCTGCGCTCACTATTCTGCTGGTACAGTCACTGTGTACATACATTACATTACTTATCTTGTATTGTACTCCAGAGCTGCGCTCACTATTCTGCTGGTGCAGTCACTGTGTACATACATTACTTATCCTGTATTATACTCCAGAGCTGCGCTCACTATTCTGCTGGTACAGTCACTGTGTACATACATTACATTACTTATCCTGTATTATACTCCAGAGCTGCACTCACTATTCTGCTGGACCAGTCACTGTGTACATACATTACATTACTTATCCTGTATTATACTCCAGAGCTGCGCTCACTATTCTGCTGGTGCAGTCACTGTATACATACATTACATTACTTATCCTGTATTATACTCCAGAGCTGCGCTCACTATTCTGCTGGTGCAGTCACTGTATACATACATTACATTACTTATCCTGTACTATACTCCAGAGCTGCGCTCACTATTCTGCTGGTACAGTCACAGTGTACATACATTACATTACTTATCCTGTATTATACTCCAGAGCTGTGCTCACTATTCTGCTGGTACAGTCACCGTGTGCATACATTACATTACTTATCCTGTATTATTCTCCAGAGCTGCACTCACTATTCTGCTGGTGCAGTCACTGTGTACATACATTACATTGCTTATCCTGTATTATACTCCAGAGCTGCGCTCACTATTCTGCTGGTGCAGTCACTGTGTACATACACTACATTACTTATCCTGTATTATACTCCAGAGCTGCACTCACTATTCTGCTGGTACAGTCACCGTGTACATACATTACATTACTTATCCTGTATTATACTCCAGAGCTGCGCTCACTATTCTGCTGGTACAGTCACTGTGTACATACATTACATTGCTTATCCTGTATTATACTCCAGAGCTGCACTCACTATTCTGCTGGTACAGTCACTGTGTACATACATTACATTACTTATCTTGTATTATACTCCAGAGCTGCGCTCACTATTCTGCTGGTGCAGTCACTGTGTACATACATTACATTACTTATCCTGTATTATACTCCAGAGCTGCGCTCACTATTCTGCTGGTGCAGTCACTGTGTACATACATTACTTATCCTGTATTATACTCCAGAGCTGCGCTCACTATTCTGCTGGTGCAGTCACTGTGTACATACATTACATTACTTATCCTGTATTATACTCCAGAGCTGCGCTCACTATTCTGCTGGTACAGTCACTGTGTACATACATTACATTACTTATCCTGTATTATACTCCAGAGCTGCACTCACTATTCTGCTGGTGCAGAATTTTCTGGTTATGTAGGGTGCTATAGGTAAAATTTGTTGGATTTTGTCAGACCATTGCCCCTAGAATATTAATAATCAGACAAGCTCCAACTCTTTACATAAATCTCATAAATTTGCAGAATTGTGATTGTGGCTCTGGAGATTAATGCTATATAATACATTAGCAATGAGTCTCGACTCCTCCATTCACATTTGGGCGCAGACTATACATCATGCTATACATGTGCTCAGTATATCCCAATGGCTGATGGACTGAGGAGCAATTCTGAGAATTCACAAGTCTCGGAGAGAATAAAACACCTCATTCATCTCTGTAAACGCTGATAGCTTGTGAATTCCCTGCAGAATATCGCTTTATTAACACTGACTGATCCCAGATGTATGTACAGCAGGTAAATGGAAAGTATCAGCTGCACAGAGGAGAACCCTCCGACGACTTCATCTAAAAATCCAATTAGTGTTGAACATGGCAGAAAAGGAAACGGTATCTACAGATTCAGCCAAAGAAGGACAATTACCTCCTATTATACAACACCTTGCATTCTCAGACACATCGTCATTCCCTGGAAGAGTCTCAGAACCTGCCATTATACACAGCGAAAGCATAAAAGGCAATAAAACACATCATTACACCGCCGGTCCGTGATAGGATCAGAAGACAAAGCAGATGGAACATGTGGTCTGCCCAAAGATCGCACGGCGGTTCAGTAATCTATCTCCGTTGTTTATAGGTTGGTTTCTGTCCCATGTAATAATACTAAAGAGTAACGGTAATAAAGATATAAAACACAAAGTAATAGGATCATAAAATACGTAAGTGCTATTAATAGGGATATGCCCTTATACGACTACGGAGCGCCCTCCTGTATGGGAGCAGAGTCAGGGGAGACAACATGGAGGCAGGAGATAGCAGGGGTCACTCCCAGGTGACTATGTAGCTTTATAATATTCCATACTTGTGTTCCATACTGTACCGAAATATTCATGAGGCTCTCTTCGGAGGACCAGGAGAGGGAAGGGAACATAACAAACACTGTTACTTACCTCTCCTTGCTCCATACAGGCATCGGGCCTAGCTGTGTGACGTTTTTGACATTACATGATCGGGACCTGTGTCCCGGGTCATGTGATGTCCGTACATCATTAAAGATGGCAGACACCGCCGAGGACTGCAGCGGAGCCAGGGATAGGTAAGTAACAGTGTTTTTTTTCATGTTTGTATCACTCCCCGGGTCTCCGATTATTATACTCTGGGGTTTGAAAAGACCCCAAAGTATAATAATTGTTCATGTGTGTCCACAGTGGGACATAATACTGTGTGCAGGGGCCACTATGAGGATAATACGGTGTACTGGGGCCACTATGGGGATAATACTGTGTACTGGGGCTACTATGGGGATAATACTGTGTACTGGGGCCACTATGGGGCATAATAGAGCACACCGGAATGCGGCAGGGGGTCGGTCAAGGTCTTCGGTGTCGGTCAGGAAGGGGGGGGGGCATGTCAAAAGTTCGCCGGCCACGGAGCCCTGCCATTCCTAGTTACGCCACTGGCTCCTTTAAGAAGAGGTGAAGATAACCCCAAACACATAGCATGGCCAGTAAAATAACCCCAATCATATAAAAGGGCCAGTAAAATAACCCCAACCAAATAGTAGGGCCAGTAAAATAACCCCAATCATATAGAAGGGCCAGTAAAATAGCCCCAACCACATAGAAGGGCAAGTTCAATAACCCATACCACATAGAAGGGCCAGTAAAATAAGAATAACCCCAACCACATAGAAGGGCCAGTAAAATAGCCCCGACCACATAGCCGGGCCAGTAAAATAGCCCCAACCACATAGCCGGGCCAGTAAAATAGCCCCAACCACATAGCCGGGCCAGTAAAATAACCCCAACCACATAGCTGGGCCAGTATAATAGCCCTGACCACATAGCCGGGCCAGTAAAATAGCCCCAACCACATAGCCGGGCCAGTAAAATAACCTGAACCACATAGAAGGGCCAGTAAAATAACCCCAACCACATAGAAGGGCCAGTAAAATAACCCCAACCACATAGCCTTGGTAGTAAGATAACCCCAACCACAGGCCAATAAAATAACCCCCAAAACATAGAAGGGCTAGTAAAATAACCCCAACCACCTAGAAGAGCTATTAGAATAACCCCAACTACAGTGTCCCTAAATAGCCTGATCCATGATCCCCACCCAGCAGTGTCACCACATTTCCCTATACTCATGGTAGTACCTCTAAAATACCCCACAGAGCAGTGCCCATAAAACAGCGCCCCCTATAGCAGTGCCCATACAGTTGTCACATCCGCAGCAGTTCTCGGACATTACTCTCAGCCAGAGCTGCGCCCGTCCGCCTGTTCTGCTAATATCTGCTAATAGAAATCAATTAAAGATTAGCGGGAACACAGACGCCACTTTTTTGGCAGCTGCGGCTTGTTCTCTGCCAGGAAAGAGGCAAATGTCAATGTCAGCGCCAGCCTGGTCCATGCAGCGGACGTCCACCTGCTCGGGGCCAACAGGACATGGTAACCTGACAGCTTAGATCGAGATGATTGGAAGAGTGTCGGATTCGGTAACCTTGAACCCAATGGGGGTAATAATCGTTAGGGCCCACCCTCCATCTATATAGGATCAGAGCATATCCATGCAAGACATCATCTAATATTCTAGAATATTTGTAAGTCATTCCATAAGAAATAGCTCCTACAAAAGGTCACCACCAAGTGAGGTTGTCTTCTATCGGACCGGTGGGGCCCATTGTTATGTCAGAGCCAAAGCCCAAGATGGAGGAGCCCCAGAGCTCTGGTGCCACTACAATATCTGCAACCCCTTTAGATATCATCCATTATTACCCCATTGTGGTCTACGTGATTGACACTTGGACAGATCCCATGACACCTCCAATCACCACTGCCCAAATATAGGGTCAACCAGACCAACGTCCTCCAACATTTCTTTGTCTGGATTGTGTTTTCCGAAGATCCAACTCGTGAAGAATTCTAAACTCATTAAATAATATATCAGAGCCGGAGGGCAGAAGTGTTCTCGTGTGCTCGGTATAGATCCACCGCCGGCCGGCTCCAATATTGAACTCGTACGGGAATGCGGAAAGAAAAGACCCAAAGTACAATGTCCTTGATTACAATGTATAATTAGAGCACCGAGTGACATCTGAATAGAGCTGACATGTCGTATCCATCACAGAAGATTCAGCGCTCCCAGTCATCGCAACAAATCCCTGACTCAGGAAATATTAGAGACGCCTTCCGTGGTTTCTGTCGGAGTCACAATGAGTGTGCGGTGGAAGGCTACAAGGACAAAGCACATGGTGGGGGCTGGGGAAAAAAAGGGCTACAAAACCTTCTCGGAGAACAAGAGGAGAACCATGGCCTGTTAGGCCGGTTGTCTTTAGCTTCGAGACCATATTGAAATACCAAGACCATGGGGTCACCACAATCCATGCCACTGCCCCATAGTCCGAGTCCGTCTATCTATTCGTATATAAAGGTTTTAGAGTTTTCTGGGCTTTTTGACATTCCTTGTAGTCCATTACTTTCCATTTCTTCTATGGGTAGTGGGCCAACCGTGCCACCGAACTGATTGACTTAGGTCAATGCCCAAGGGTGTTGTCTAAGTAGGCTCTCCGGTATTCACCCTATAAGCTCCATACTGGGATCTGGACATGACAAAAGGGAGACTACCAGATTGTTATCTCTCGGAGGACCATGTGAAGCTCCAGGGGACAGGCCAAGGTCAGGGACTGGTAAAATTCAGAGTGGGAAATGGCCAGAAGCTCAGGATGGGCAACATGAGTGTGAAGGTCAGAGACAACCCGGGGTCAGACATGGGAGATTAGTAGAACCAGGGCAAAAGGGAAACTATCAGATTATTATCTCTCGGAGGACCCTGTGAAGCTCAAGGGGACAGGACAAGGTCAGGGACTGGTAGAATTCAGAGTGGTAAATGGCCAGAAGATCAGGACGGACAACATGAGTGTGAAGGTCAGAGACAAGCCGGAGTCTGACATGAGAGATTAGTAGAACCAGGACAAAAGGGAAACTACCAGATTGTTATCTCTTGGAGGACCATGTGAAGCTCCAGGGGACAGGCCAAGGTCAGGGACTGGTAGAATTCAGAGTGGTAAATGGCCAGAAGCTCAGGATGGGCACCATGAGTGTGAAGGTCAGAGATAAGCTGGGGTCAGACATAGGAGATTAGTAGAACCAGGACAAAAGGGAAACTACCAGATTGTTATCTCTCTGAGGACCATGTGAAGCTCCAGGGGATAGGCCAAGGTCAGGGACTGGTAGAATTCAGACCAGAAGCTCGGGATGAGCAGAATGAGTGTGAAGGTCAGAGATAAGCCGGGGTCAGGTGTGAGAGATTAGTAGAACCAGGATTAAAGGAGAGTCTAACAGAAGTCAGTAGCAGAACAGGAACCGATCTTGGTTAGGCATAAGGAGCTTAGAAGATCTGTCTGGAATATGTATCTAGTATTGGCTGGATAGATAAGCATCCTATGGGATCCAGAAGAGACCGGCACAGACAGGAGGAGCAGGAAAGTGTATATAGTATATAATGGAGAGGTCCTTAGTGTCTATTCCTGTAACCACCATAGACAACAAATGAGGATCACACACAGCCAAGGGAGTCAATCATTGGGGAGTCACCAGATCCCGGATTGGGCCTTATGGAAATGGGGACTCGTCGGAATCAGAATTATAGTCTACACTTCGGGTGTTGTCTCGATGTTCTCGGCAGCAGTCGATTTAAACGGTGTTGTATGGAGCCATTATATAGGAAGCACTGATGTCACATTACATTGTATGGAGGCCACTAAGGAGGCATTATACTATGTGGGAGGCACTGATGGCACATTATATTGTATGGAGGCCACATTATACTTTGTGTGGGCCACTTAGGGGGACTTTATACTGTGAGGGAAATAAGAAGACGCCATCATTGTAGGCTATAGATGGAATAGCACCACTACTGTGTTACGATATAAAGGAACATTACAGAAAAGTATGGGGTCTAAGGGGACAAGGCTGGATATGAGGGTAAGGCTTAACACAATAAAAGTTGCAGCACACTTTGTTTCCTCTGAACATTGGGGGATCTGTCTAAATGGTGGTTATTGGGGAGGAGGGCATATAAATAACTTTGCACCAATGAGATAATACAGCCGTGCTCATGTAGGAGGCGGACAGAAGGAATAGCTGTATAATATATACAGCCACCTTAGGAGCAGCGAGTATAAAGCTACAAGTGATTCAGAGTCTTATCCAGAAGGAGATGAATTGTTCCTTCTATTCGCGGTTTAGAGGTGAGGACAGGAGGGGCGGTGTGCGGGAGAAGGACTGAAGACCAGAACGCTAAGGGTTTAATAAGGTCATGGTGAATTCTGAAAGAACAGGGCGACATGGGCTGACATTACCAGGAGGAGTAAGAGGAGCCGCGCCAGATAAGGAGCAGATCTCCATGTTCAGTCCTGACAGATGAGGCGAGAACAACAAATATCACATTAGTACAAACTCAGCCTGGAAAGAGAGGAAGAAAATGCACCATACAATACCCAGGTAATATAATAGTCCATACAATACCCAGGTAATATAATAGTCCATACAATACGCAGGTAATATAATAGTCCATACAATACGCAGGTAATATAATAGTCCATACAATACCCAGGTAATATAATAGTCCATACAATACCCAGGTAATATAATAGTCCATACAATACGCAGGTAATATAATAGTCCATACAATACCCAGGTAATATAACAGTCCATACAATACCCAGGTAATATAATAGTCCATACAATACCCAGGTAATATAATAGTCCATACAATACCCAGGTAATATAATAGTCCATACAATACCCAGGTAATATAATAGTCCATACAATACCCAGGTAATATAATAGTCCATACAATACGCAGGTAATATAATAGTCCATACAATACCCAGGTAATATAACAGTCCATACAATACCCAGGTAATATAATAGTCCATACAATACCCAGGTAATATAATAGTCCATACAATACGCAGGTAATATAATAGTCCATACAATACCCAGGTAATATAACAGTCCATACAATACCCCGGTAATATAATAGTCCATACAATACCCAGGTAATATAATAGTCCATACAATACCCTGGTAATATAATAGTCCATACAATACCCAGGTAATATAATAGTCCATACAATACCCCAGTAATATAATAGTCCATACAATACCCAGGTAATATAATAGTCCATACAATACCCCGGTAATATAATAGTCCATACAATACCCCAGTAATATAATAGTCCATACAATACCCAGGTAATATAATAGTCCATACAATACCCAGGTAATATAATAGTCCATACAATACCCAGGTAATATAATAGTCCATACAATACCCAGGTAATATAATAGACCATACAATACCCAGGTAATATAATAGTCCACACAATACCCAGGTAATATAATAGTCCATACAATACCCAGGTAATATAATAGTCCATACAATACCCAGGTAATATAATAGACCATACAATACCCAGGTAATATAATAGACCATACAATACCCAGGTAATATAATAGTCCATACAATACCCCAGTAATATAATAGTCCATACAATACCCAGGTAATATAATAGACCATACAATACCCAGGTAATATAATAGTCCATACAATACCCCAGTAATATAATAGTCCATACAATACCCCAGTAATATAATAGACCATACAATACCCCAGTAATATAATAGTCCATACAATACCCCAGTAATATAATAGTCCATACAATACCCAGGTAATATAATAGACCATACAATACCCAGGTAATATAATAGTCCATACAATACCCCGGTAATATAATAGTCCATACAATACCCAGGTAATATAATAGTCCATACAATACCCAGGTAATATAATAGACCATACAATACCCAGGTAATATAATAGTCCATACAATACCCCAGTAATATAATAGTCCATACAATACCCCAGTAACATAATAGTCCATACAATACCCAGGTAATATAATAGTCCATACAATACCCCGGTAATATAATAGTCCATACAATACCCCAGAAATATAATAGTCCATACAATACCCAGGTAATATAATAGTCCATACAATACCCAGGTAATATAATAGACCATACAATACCCAGGTAATATAATAGTCCATACAATACCCCGGTAATATAATAGTCCATACAATACCCCAGTAATATAATAGTCCATATAATACCCAGGTAATATAATAGTCCATACAATACCCCGGTAATATAATAGTCCATACAATACCCAGGTAATATAACACACCATACAATACCCAGGTAATATAATAGTCCATACAATACCCCAGTAATATAATAGTCCATACAATACCCCAGTAATATAATAGTCCATACAATACCCAGGTAATATAATAGACCATACAATACCCAGGTAATATAATAGTCCATACAATACCCTGGTAATATAATAGTCCATACAATACCCAGGTAATATAATAGTCCATACAATACCCTGGTAATATAATAGTCCATACAATACCCAGGTAATATAATAGTCCATACAATACCCAGGTAATATAATAGACCATACAATACCCAGGTAATATAATAGTCCATACAATACCCCAGTAATATAATAGTCCATACAATACCCCAGTAACATAATAGTCCATACAATACCCAGGTAATAAAATAGTCCATACAATACCCCGGTAATATAATAGTCCATACAATACCCCAGAAATATAATAGTCCATACAATACCCAGGTAATATAATAGACCATACAATACCCAGGTAATATAATAGTCCATACAATACCCCGGTAATATAATAGTCCATACAATACCCAGGTAATATAACACACCATACAATACCCAGGTAATATAATAGTCCATACAATACCCCAGTAATATAATAGTCCATACAATACCCCAGTAATATAATAGTCCATACAATACCCAGGTAATATAATAGTCCATACAATACCCTGGTAATATAATAGTCCATACAATACCCAGGTAATATAATAGTCCATACAATACCCAGGTAATATAATAGACCATACAATACCCAGGTAATATAATAGTCCATACAATACCCCAGTAATATAATAGTCCATACAATACCCCAGTAACATAATAGTCCATACAATACCCAGGTAATATAATAGTCCATACAATACCCCGGTAATATAATAGTCCATACAATACCCCAGAAATATAATAGTCCATACAATACCCAGGTAATATAATAGTCCATACAATACCCCAGTAATATAATAGTCCATACAATACCCAGGTAATATAATAGACCATACAATACCCAGGTAATATAATAGTCCATACAATACCCTGGTAATATAATAGTCCATACAATACCCAGGTAATATAATAGTCCATACAATACCCAGGTAATATAATAGTCCATACAATACCCTGGTAATATAATAGTCCATACAATACCCAGGTAATATAATAGTCCATACAATACCCAGGTAATATAATAGTCCATACAATACCCCAGTAATATAATAGTCCATACAATACCCTGGTAATATAATAGTCCATACAATACCCAGGTAATATAATAGTCCATACAATACCCCAGTAATATAATAGTCCATATAATACCCAGGTAATATAATAGTCCATACAATACCCCGGTAATATAATAGTCCATACAATACCCAGGTAATATAACACACCATACAATACCCAGGTAATATAATAGTCCATACAATACCCCAGTAATATAATAGTCCATACAATACCCCAGTAATATAATAGTCCATACAATACCCAGGTAATATAATAGTCCATACAATACCCTGGTAATATAATAGTCCATACAATACCCAGGTAATATAATAGTCCATACAATACCCAGGTAATATAATAGACCATACAATACCCAGGTAATATAATAGTCCATACAATACCCCAGTAATATAATAGTCCATACAATACCCCAGTAACATAATAGTCCATACAATACCCAGGTAATATAATAGTCCATACAATACCCCGGTAATATAATAGTCCATACAATACCCCAGAAATATAATAGTCCATACAATACCCAGGTAATATAATAGTCCATACAATACCCCAGTAATATAATAGTCCATACAATACCCAGGTAATATAATAGACCATACAATACCCAGGTAATATAATAGTCCATACAATACCCTGGTAATATAATAGTCCATACAATACCCAGGTAATATAATAGTCCATACAATACCCAGGTAATATAATAGTCCATACAATACCCTGGTAATATAATAGTCCATACAATACCCAGGTAATATAATAGTCCATACAATACCCAGGTAATATAATAGTCCATACAATACCCCAGTAATATAATAGTCCATACAATACCCCAGTAATATAATAGTCCATACAATACCCCGGTAATATAATAGTCCATAAAATACCCAGGTAATATAATAGTCCATACAATACCCTGGTAATATAATAGTCCATACAATACCCAGGTAATATAATAGTCCATACAATACCCAGGTAATATAATAGTCCATACAATACCCTGGTAATATAATAGTCCATACAATACCCAGGTAATATAATAGTCCATACAATACCCAGGTAATATAATAGACCATACAATACCCAGGTAATATAATAGTCCATACAATACCCCAGTAATATAATAGTCCATACAATACCCCAGTAACATAATAGTCCATACAATACTCCGGTAATATAATAGTCCATACAATACCCCGGTAATATAATAGTCCATACAATACCCCAGAAATATAATAGTCCATACAATACCCAGGTAATATAATAGTCCATACAATACCCAGGTAATATAATAGACCATACAATACCCAGGTAATATAATAGTCCATACAATACCCCGGTAATATAATAGTCCATACAATACCCCAGTAATATAATAGTCCATATAATACCCAGGTAATATAATAGTCCATACAATACCCCGGTAATATAATAGTCCATACAATACCCAGGTAATATAACACACCATACAATACCCAGGTAATATAATAGTCCATACAATACCCCAGTAATATAATAGTCCATACAATACCCCAGTAATATAATAGTCCATACAATACCCAGGTAATATAATAGTCCATACAATACCCAGGTAATATAATAGTCCATACATACCCAGGTAATATAATAGTCCATACAATACCCTGGTAATATAATAGTCCATACAATACCCCGGTAATATAATAGTCCATACAATACCCCGGTAATATAATAGTCCATACAATACCCCAGTAATATAATAGTCCATACAATACCCAGGTAATATAATAGTCCATACAATACCCAGGTAATATAATAGTCCATACAATACCCAGGTAATATAATAGACCATACAATACCCAGGTAATATAATAGACCATACAATACCCAGGTAATATAATAGTCCATACAATACCCCAGTAATATAATAGTCCATACAATACCCAGGTAATATAATAGACCATACAATACCCAGGTAATATAATAGTCCATACAATACCCCAGTAATATAATAGTCCATACAATACCCCAGTAATATAATAGACAATACAATACCCCAGTAATATAATAGTCCATACAATACCCCTGTAATATAATAGTCCATACAATACCCAGGTAATATAATAGACCATACAATACCCAGGTAATATAATAGTCCATACAATACCCCGGTAATATAATAGTCCGTACAATACCCAGGTAATATAATAGTCCATACAATACCCAGGTAATATAATAGACCATACAATACCCAGGTAATATAATAGTCCATACAATACCCCAGTAATATAATAGTCCATACAATACCCCAGTAACATAATAGTCCATACAATACCCAGGTAATATAATAGTCCATACAATACCCCGGTAATATAATAGTCCATACAATACCCCAGAAATATAATAGTCCATACAATACCCAGGTAATATAATAGTCCATACAATACCCAGGTAATATAATAGACCATACAATACCCAGGTAATATAATAGTCCATACAATACCCCGGTAATATAATAGTCCATACAATACCCCAGTAATATAATAGTCCATATAATACCCAGGTAATATAATAGTCCATACAATACTCCAGTAATATAATAGTCCATACAATACCCAGGTAATATAACACAACATACAATACCCAGGTAATATAATAGTCCATACAATACCCCAGTAATATAATAGTCCATACAATACCCCAGTAATATAATAGTCCATACAATACCCAGGTAATATAATAGACCATACAATACCCAGGTAATATAATAGTTCATACAATACCCCGGTAATATAATAGTCCATACAATACCCAGGTAATATAATAGTCCATACAATACCCTGGTAATATAATAGACCATACAATACCCAGGTAATATAATAGTCCATACAATACCCCAGTAATATAATAGTCCATACAATACCCCAGTAACATAATAGTCCATACAATACCCAGGTAATATAATAGTCCATACAATACCCCGGTAATATAATAGTCCATACAATACCCAGGTAATATAACACACCATACAATACCCAGGTAATATAATAGTCCATACAATACCCCAGTAATATAATAGTCCATACAATACCCCAGTAATATAATAGTCCATACAATACCCAGGTAATATAATAGTCCATACAATACCCAGGTAATATAATAGTCCATACATACCCAGGTAATATAATAGTCCATACAATACCCTGGTAATATAATAGTCCATACAATACCCCGGTAATATAATAGTCCATACAATACCCCGGTAATATAATAGTCCATACAATACCCCAGTAATATAATAGTCCATACAATACCCAGGTAATATAATAGTCCATACAATACCCAGGTAATATAATAGACCATACAATACCCAGGTAATATAATAGTCCACACAATACCCAGGTAATATAATAGTCCATACAATACCCAGGTAATATAATAGTCCATACAATACCCAGGTAATATAATAGACCATACAATACCCAGGTAATATAATAGACCATACAATACCCAGGTAATATAATAGTCCATACAATACCCAGTAATATAATAGTCCATACAATACCCAGGTAATATAATAGACCATACAATACCCAGGTAATATAATAGTCCATACAATACCCCAGTAATATAATAGTCCATACAATACCCCAGTAATATAATAGACAATACAATACCCCAGTAATATAATAGTCCATACAATACCCCTGTAATATAATAGTCCATACAATACCCAGGTAATATAATAGACCATACAATACCCAGGTAATATAATAGTCCATACAATACCCCGGTAATATAATAGTCCATACAATACCCAGGTAATATAATAGTCCATACAATACCCAGGTAATATAATAGACCATACAATACCCAGGTAATATAATAGTCCATACAATACCCCAGTAATATAATAGTCCATACAATACCCCAGTAACATAATAGTCCATACAATACCCAGGTAATATAATAGTCA